>NW_003307613.1:336047-436181 GCF_000143455.1 Volvox carteri f. nagariensis
GAGGGGGAGAGGGGGAGGGGGAGTTGTGTTGGTTGATGAGTGGGGAAGGAGGAGGGTGTAGGAACGGAACGGACCGGTGGGGATGGGTGTGATGCGGGGGATGAGACTGCCATGTATTCATCTGGTGGTGCGGCCGCGCGTCCCTCTCCTTTCTACTGCCACGCACCTTTCCCTCCGGCGCTTTACGAGCTTACACCTTCCTGCCTGTATTTTCCTTAAAACAACACACACAACACACACACACATGCATGCATGCATGCATGCATTTCCTCTTTTTCGTTTCCTTTTCCCCCATCCGCCGGTTGGTGCTTTGGACGTTGGCCTGCTAGATCCCCGTTGGAGTGTTGCTCTATGTAACACCCGCCGTATTCCTTGCCACCTTGCTTATTACTCCCCTTTCACCCGCCCGCCCGCCCGCCCGCGATGTAATCACAGCAGGACGCCGACGCGGATATGCTGGAGGGTCCCGCCTCCTCCCTCTTCCTAGACAGCGAGGACTTCGCCGCCTCCGCCTCCTTGTCGGCCGCAGTGGAGGCGCTGTTGGCCTCCCTGGACCGCGGGGAGGCGGAGGTGCTGAGGAAGCAGTACGGACTAGGGGGGGAAGGAGGAGGAGGAGGAGGAGGAGGTGACGCGAGTGTGGAGAAAGAGGAGGAGGAGGAAAATGATGAGGTGGAGGCGGGTGAAGGGCTAAAAAAGAAGGCGGGCGCGGTGGCGTCCGGGCTAGGGCGGCTCAAGGTGTGGAGGGGGGGGGGCCCCGGGAGCCGGGAGCCGGGGGCAGTCATGCTTGTGGGTCTGGTCGGCTAAGGAGGCGCTTCCTGTTGATGGGTGTTTTCAGTGCAGGCACTAACAAACCTCGCCCGGCAGCCGCATGACGTCACACGTGTCTGGCTTAATCTGGAGCCGTTGATCCCCGCCACCGCGTCACCGCGGGCCCTCCTTCTGGGGCCAAGGGTTCTGTTTTCCGTACGTACGTATATGAACTGGAAACCTTCATCCCCACGCTATCCTCACCCTTCATCTGCTGTGTAATTTGATGTGCTTCCTGCTACCGCTGTGCCGCCGTTGACACCGATACTGCTGCTGACCCTGCTGCTATGCTACTGCTTTCCCGCAGTTGGGTCGCAAGTCCGGCGGCAAGTCCGGCGGCAAGTCCGTGACCTCGAGAGCGCTGGAGAAGTTGCGTCAGAGTGCGGCCGCGGAGGAGGGTCAGCTGGCGGAGTGGCTGCATCTGGGGCTGGGTGGCCCCAAGACCAGCAGCAGTTCCAGACCCGCGGCGGGATACGCCAAGAAGAGCAAGGGGTGACGACGAGGGAGGGAGGGGCCAGTCGGGGCGCAGGAAGCGGGAGGAGGTGGCGGCTGCGGCGGAGGAAGAGGAGGAAGAGGAGCAAGGGGGAGGGGGGCCGCTGCCGGTGGTCGCCATCTGGGGTCGCTACCTTACCTAAGTTGGTAGAGGGGTCGTCGGCTCTTTTTTCCTCACATTTTCCGTTTCCCTGGCCCGTTATATCATCTCTCGCATTGTCTCTGCGCTTGGGCTGGTTTGTCTGTCTGTCAGTAGGTCGGTCAGCCGGTCGGGGGTTCGGGCTGTAACAGAGTTGCTGCTTAAGATTGTGTGTTTGGGGGCTCCATGAGAGAATTTGATACGTACTACGCGCTCTCTCTCTCTGTCTCTTAACTCTCTCTTGCGCTGTTGTCGGTGTTTTAGTCGCGTTCCGCATGGGTTGCTGTGTGACTGATGACCTTGGTGCGGCTTCTCGTCACCTGGTTGGTTTTCATCACGTTTTCCTGTCCGGTTAGGCCGGAGCTAGCAGTTGGAACTGAAACTGAACCTTTCCTGGACATGTGCCGTGTTGGGGCTCGCGAGGGGCCCAAGGCGCCCCTCGAGCGCCATGGAGCTGTGTTTAGTCGTTGACCGCGTCCGTGTGGGGTGAGGTGGGGTGGGCTGGGCTGGGGGCAAGCTGATTGGGGGTCCGGGGGGAGGTGTGTAAGCCGCGCAGGCTGTACGACGCATATGCTTGTCGGGGCTCCGTAAGGGGGTCTCGCGGTCTCTTAATCCCGTCCATCCTTTGCATCGTTATAGGCATCATCGGCACGTTTTCATCATCGGCCAACAGAAGGGTAACTGACTGGGGTTGGGATGGAGGTCCTCTGGCTGTCCTGCTGTCATCGAGGACAGCGGCGGCTGGACCGCGAAGTTTTCGTTTTCATTTCTTAGTAGTGGGCATTTGGAGTGAAACGAGACATGCTGCGTCTCCTTGGGTGGGGCCGGTGGGGCCTGTGGGGCCAGTGAGGCCTCCGTCTGTATTTGCGATTCGCGTGTCGAACAGCCTGAGAGGTGAGAGGGCTACATGGCAGGCGGCCGTGCAATGATTGATCACACCAACAGCACGTTATCAGGTTTCCTGCTTTGGCGGTTGCCGCCTCCCGGTGAACGGGTTACAGGTCACACTGTTACATGCACACATGCGCGCTTTTGCAGTACCCTGACTCCCGGAATATTCAAGTGCATGTAAAGATGATGAAGATGAATGTGGATATTCACACCCGACGTGTTGTTTCTCGATTTTTCATGAGGATGGCTTTCCTTTAACAAGGGAATGAGATGGCGTCATGAGATATGATGTTCGTTAGGGTGGATGGACGATACAATGATGCAACGAATGGATAACAACGTTTTGGACGTTCGTTCATATCGACGCAAATACCAACTTTTGTGATTTGTGCTGTTGGTGTTGAATGTATATCTTGTCTATGTATGTCCATACTTGGGTAAGGATGAGAGGAGGATGGTGAAGGGGTTCGAGGAGACGAAGAAGAGACGAAGGGGTGTGGATATGCAAGCAGATCATCGCATGGACGTTGGTAGTAAGCTGCCCCCCAAAATGGAATTAACGCTATGTTGCTTTCTCTTGACCTATATTACGGATGTTTTGTTGATGATGACCTTGAATGTTTCCTGACGATCTGAATAAAAGAGTGGCAATTAAAGAAGAAATTAGCGTGAGGATTACAAGCACGAACGGCTTATAAACCCTTAAAAATATTCCTATCTACTAAAGGAAAGATAACCCAAATCTTTAGTGAATCAATCGCACAGTTAGGAAATTGATTTTGTGTATTACCAGTATTCAGGAGCTGTTCATGATATTGTTTGCGGTATAGGAATGACAGCGTTACCTAGTTGTAAACCCGTTTCGTAATCTTGAGGAATAATTGTCTACCCAGAAAAAATTAAGAATACTTTTTAAGATTGAAATTTCTACCGGGTTACAGTTGTGTAATTTCTCAATCAGGGGAAACTAGAGCCTTTAAAACATGCAAAGCGTACACAATCGCCTGAACACGGGTTGCCGCGATACACAACTAAAGTTCCAACTTATTACGACCAACTTTAAAATAGTTTTTCCGGAGCCTCATGGACACAGTAGCAGTGTGCACATCGAACGTATGCACGCATTTTTAGGAAAAAAAGTTCACACACACTAGCTGCACTTGTTCATGGTAGCCAGGTCACGAGGACCACGCCTAAGCTTAATTCACAACACCAACGAACAAAAAACGCATGACTTCGACTTCACAGAACAAACGGTGTGATTCATGCCAACCTCAGGAAAAAATAGGAACATTTCCTACACCTACCTCATCAAAAGCAACTTCGGCGCGCGACAATACACGGCGCCGAAACCAGGTGCCACAACAGCCGCCGAACCGCAGGCGCCGAAACCAGCAAGACCTTATCATCGTACTCCATACAGCCCAATCAGGATTGTACACGAGACACTTTGGGTCCTCTTCTCTCATGAGGATGCGGCCTCTAGATCCTATGAAAACACTAACCATCCCACGCACCCACAAAAAGAAAGAAAAACCTACACCGCCTAGCTCTTCCTCACGCAAGAACATTCACAGATTACTCGTGCCTTCCTGTCCCTGCTCCGCCGGTTCACGGACAGGCATTTCGCAGCTCCAGGACCAACCATTCGCTTTCAGCTCCAGACTACGAGCCTGTACAGCTGTTATGTAACCACCGGCGTAACTTAAATCAATCAACATGCATGCAGCTCCTGGATTCTGTTGGTTGTTGAACCCTGTACGTTATGCACATCAGCATCCGCTTCGTCGCCGCAACAAAACAATGCATCCGCCGCCGAATGTGAGGCCGCGTTGCTGGCAACGGTGCGGTGTGCGGCTCAGCAAACACTCTCCCCTCCGAAAAACCCATTAGGAATAAACATTGCGCCGTACTCGGTGCTACATGTGCTGTGTTACAACGGGGGAACGCCTCTCCTTCGTGACAAACAAGCAAAAGAGCAGCAAATCATAGCATTCGACTTGCGATGGGTGGCCTTTCGCGGGCGTGACAGTGCAGAAGGAATTGATACTGGCAAGTGGATAGATAGGGCAGCGAAAGAGATAAACGGTCAGGTAGATAGATAGAAAACAAAAAGAGATGCTACGGCCACGTTACCCACGTATGCTCTGCGGCTCGATGACCGTTGCCGGTTGGTTGTTGATGGCAGAGGTGGCCGCAGCAAAGGGACCGTTGGCAGCAGCGGTTAGTCAATCCGCTGATTGAGGCCCTTCCAGAACATATGCTCATAAGAGCTAGATATGTACATATGCAGGCGTACATGCAATTCCAATACACCTTACTTTGCGCGGATTAATTGTACACGAGGCGTACCCTCGCAAAAGGCCCGGGAAAAAACTTGAGCATACAACAAACCGCAGGCATACATTCTCTCTCTCTCACACACACACATAACGCATCTCGCCCGTGAAGTGACTATTCCTTGCAATCAGCTCCTAGCCCAGTGTTCTGCTGCACAGCTGCTATCACTGCCTCTCACATTTACATGGCAAGCACGCCGCCCTTCAGTCCCTCACATGCCACCACCGCTAACAGTTTCGAAGCCTCTTGCTGCCATCCCTGCTGCAGCCCCTCACCCCACACCCTTCCTTCTAAAGCCCAGAGGCCTCCCCGGTAAGGCGCTCCATAGGAACCGCCGCCTTTCCCGCCACTGCAGCAGCCACTAAGCCTTACAGCCGTGCAGACATGTCAAACGAACAAAACATGCCTGGGCCCCCGCAACAATGGGCCTACGGTTACTGAGACCTGCGGCCCCGGCGTCTGCCGCCGTACGATGGCACAGGGGTACGACTACCCGCGTGAAAGCCCCCGCCGAGGGCTCCATCGGTTCCCGCTTCGGGATGGGATCGGCTTGGGGTGATGGGGTTAGGGTAGGGTCGTTGCCCTGACACCTGAGACTGCACGGAGAGCCCGTACAGGCCTGTGCTACTACTGCTACTGCTGCTGCAGCAGCATGCCTTTCCAAATAGCTCTTGCAATTCCTCCCCCTTCCTCATCTCCTCCACACACCTCTCTCTCTCCCTCATAAACATGCACCCCGCGCACCTGTGCACAGGTCCTATTGGAATTCTTCTTTCGCCGGCCCGGTGCGTCGCTCAAGCCTGAGCCGCAGCTGCACGCCGTCATCACGCAACCGTGAGAACGTCATCTCCCGCCCCGCCCTCCTTACAACTATCAACCTAACCAACCAAGCGACCTAGGCAACGGCCTGCCCGCAGTTCTCTCGAGTCGGGATGTCATGCCCCTCCGGAACAGCCTTCCAGCTCTTCCCCCGCCACTTCCATCATCGGGCCGGAAGACGATTAAGGAGGACACGTCCCACGCTCCCATCCCACCTTCACGAACAGCCCCGGCATCTGAGTCTGGACTAGATGGAAAAGGAAAAAGTACAAGGCTGACGCTTACATCGCCTTGTGCGCCCTGCCTGTCTAGCCCCCCGTCCTCTCATCCCTCCGGACTACCCTGCCTGTCTACGTCTTTGACTGCCTCCCTCCCATGCTCCCCCGTCCTGCCTACATCGTGGAAAGAAAAAGGCAAATGCCGCACGAGAAAGAAAGGAAGTCGGCACGTGCGCCAGACTGCATAACCCCCTGCACGGTCTCGCTGCACCCCATGCCCCCGAACGCGCATCCTAGCCTAGCCTGCCAAGGCGCCTTCCAACAACTCGTTCACGTGTACATTCATGCTTAGATACATACATACATGCGCCTGCCTAAAAATGTGTACATGAGAGAGGGGCATGCAAAGCCTCTGGCCAAAAAGCCTATGGCAAAATGTCAAAACACCCACTGCCACCACTGTTGTACATGCGATGGAGCTTAGACTTCTGTAGAAAAAGTCGTACGAAGTACGGAATAGTACGGAAGTGTTCATATGCCGGCTCACGGGCCCTTGGCGCGAGCCCAACGCCCCTGCGACCAAAGCCCCTTCGTCCACGACCCTCACAACTTCTCCTGCCTTACTACATCGCCTTCACCTCCCCGCATGTTGCACGCGTCGGAAGACGTTTGGATCCTTTGGGACCTTTTGCTTCGTTTTAAGCGGAGGGACAGAGGGCAGTGAGAAGTCAGCACAAAAAGTTGCCCCTAAATGGGTTAGAAATTTCGCAAAAACAATTAAAGACCCTTCATCATCCCATTCGAACACTATTACCACTACCAACCGCTGAGGCCTTTTCAAGTGTCTTGCCTTTCAGCGTCTCGTTTAGCCGATCAAAAAACAGGAGCTGAGAGGAAATCCAACAGCAGCAGTCGAGCTGCACTATGCTACAACCATTAGCGGTTCCATGCACATACATACTGACATAAGGCCTGACTTCTGCTCCCAGTCGATCCAGTCGACCCGGGTTCAAATCCGCCTGCCAGCTCCTCGGGTGTTTGAGGAGTGATGAAATGGGAGGTGGCCCCCCATCATATGGACGGTGTAGGACGTGATAACATCAACTTGCGAGCTGACCAGGAACTAAGTTGATGCGCCGTTGATCCGCTAGATTTGGTTGGATGCTGGTGGT
Organism: Volvox carteri f. nagariensis; assembly: GCF_000143455.1. Classification (NCBI taxonomy): domain Eukaryota; kingdom Viridiplantae; phylum Chlorophyta; class Chlorophyceae; order Chlamydomonadales; family Volvocaceae; genus Volvox; species Volvox carteri. Next base: position 342,926 of record NW_003307613.1, read on the forward strand.
GAGTTGCCGAACCCAACGAATACATTCTGAAGTCGGATGGGGTGACGGATTAGGGTGCCCCTCTAGCAGGGGAGAGCAGGGACTGCCCCGGGAAAGGGGGCCGCTGGCGAAGTTAACCACCCTGTAACAACATACATACTGCCGTCATCAACACACTGAAAGACAATGAAAGCCAAAAAACATGATCAACGACTGCCGGCATGTAAACGCGACAGAAGAGATAAAATCTAACAAGCCACCAACCAACTAACCAACCCGTAAAACTAGAAACTATGCAACTAAGCAACCATCTCCAAATCGGTTTCGGATCCTCTGCCAAAACTAAGGCGGCGAAGCTAAGGGTCTTCCGGCAGCTGGACGCCCCTCCCAACCAACTCAACCGTCAACCAACCCAGCCAAGTAACCGCCTCTGGCCCAGCCAACTAGTCAAATTTCAGTCCACACTAAAATCAATGTTCGTGTACCCTTCCCTCGCCCACCAGCTCTCCCTCAGCGACACGCATGAACGTCCTCCGTCAACAAGGCCGGTGCCACGACATGCAAGTCCTGGTCCAACCCATCGCTACTGTCCCACGGGACGGACCCCACCTCCACCTTCGCCTCTGGTGCCTTTGTAGCCGCCGCCATGGCCACCCGCGCCAATTTACGCTCGGGTCTTCGTTCCGCTCGTCTTTTCAAGTGAGTGATGCGGCCCAGCGCTTTTGTGTAGTTCTCTGGGTTGTGATATCTGGAGATACTGCCGCTGGCCAGGTACGCCCCCGGGTCCCCCAGGGTCTCCAACGGATGCGGACAGTCCATGAGCTCCCATATGGCTTCAGTCACATTGCGAGCGGCAGGTCGTGCAGCCGCAGCAGGCACTGCTGCAGCCGCCGCAGCCGGCTCCGCCGCGTGGGGTCTCGAATCCGTGAGTGCGAACAGCTCGGGCCCGGGGGGCAACATGGGGTGATCGGGGTCGTTGGCGGTGAAGCTGTGCCACGAGTCGGGCTGCAGGATGCACATGCGGCCGACGAAGTAGTACAGATGTTTGCGACCGTGCCTGCAGATGCGGTTGGCAGACGGGTGAAGGGAGGGAGTGGGCGGGGAGGGGCGGGAGGCGGTTTGGATGAACTGGGAGGCGTGTGTGAGATGTCTGCGTGCGGTTAGAATGAAAGCGTAATGCGCTGCGGCACTAGGGCATCCTGAGGGTGGTAATGTAGGGCCATGTAGGGGTGCATGCGACGTATTTTTAAAACCAAACAGCGGGGGTGGCGGGTCGCTGAGATGTGGGGTTTGGGATAGGTCCTCCGCTCTTCGCCGCATATGAAGCAGTAACCAAGAGAGCATGTAGGGGTAAGGACTGCGGGCGACTCGACCTGCGCCACCAGCTGTCAGGTCACACTCACACGTCCTGCGGCTCTGCGGACCGTTACACTCGACACACGCCGGGTATCCAGCCTCCAGCCTCTCTACGCACACAATGATGTATCGACACCCAAACGACACCTGGCAGCGCCACACCAATATGATCGCACTCAGATACAAACCCCCGCCAAGCTCATCAACCGCATTCGCATTCTCCCCCCTCGCAACCCGTCAACTGCTTTTTTCCTTTTTTGCGCCATCAGGGGGTGATTCGGAGGCAAAGGGAGACAACAGCAGCACCGGGGGCCCAGGGGTGGCCACCCCCCCGAATTCCAGACCAGGTCGCATTCCGGAAAGTCGCGTGTACCCACCTGTTCAGGCAACAATGCTCCTTAAACGATGACCCCCAACCTTTCAGGATATCGGCTACGGGGCTGTAGTCACATGCAAAGGCACGAGGTACGATATCTCGCGCCATGATAATGTTGCGGACAATGGTGGGTGGCAGGTGGAGACGGGCCAGCAGCAGATCAGCACCGCAGGCGCAGCCGGCCGTGCCGCCGCCGCCGTTGGCGGCAACCACGTCGCCGCCGGACGACGACGACAACGACGACGAGGCAGCGGAGGTAGTGGATGGCGGGACGGCAAAAAGAGGGTCCTGTGAAGGCAATACGCGCATAAGACAGGGAGCGGTAGGTATCGTATAGTGGAAAGTGGGTTTCCAGGGGATCCAAAAGGACGACAGAAGACGTTAGATCTCACTGTGCACAAGAGGGTACACAGAGGAAAGGCCTGTTTGGGGGCCTGAAAGGAGGCGAAGAAGAGCAGCTGAAACATCAAACAGCGCCGCCACAGTCGCCATCTTGTTCAACGACAACCCACCGTTCGACCCCCTCAACCCCCTTCTTTTCCCCATCCTCCCAAGAACCCCGACCGTCCCTCACCTCAACACTGCTCGTGCTGCTGATGCTGCCGCCACTAGCAATGGAGCCGCCCGACCACAGGGACGGGGAAACCCAGGAATTGGAGCCGGAGGGTGGACAGGGAGCAGACGACACGGCCGACAGGGCAGCTCCGCCCCCGGCACTGCTGCCACTACCACTACTACCGTTACCGTTACCGGCCCTGTAGTTGTGGACGTTGGACTGGTTGCTGGCCTGGGCCTGGGCGTGGGAGTGCGAGTGGGTCTGGCAAAACACGGCGGGGGCTCCAAAGGTGTAGACCGTGCCGATGGAGTGCGGCGGCAGCACCCCCCGGTGGCGGTACATGATCATTAGGAGGGTGGCCAGACTGCCGCCGATGGAGTGACCCTGCGGGGGACAGCAGGAGCTCAATCACCACCACCGCCACCACTGAGAAACACAACGCGTGTCGCGCACGCGCAGACGTGCGCTTCGCCAACTACCCGACCCCCTCAGCCCTCCTCTCGCCCCATTCATCAGCAGCTATCTCCCATAGGCAATCAAGGCCGTGTGTGAAATGATCATTTCCGGCCCGGATTCACATGGGCCGCGACGAGGGGGAAATGGCAACGGGGTACACGAATACCTTTACCGGGGGAAGTGGAGCTCTTCGTAGTCGCCAAAGATGCGTCTTCCAAAAAATTTCCAATAAAACTATATAGCAGGGTGTAACTGGACGACGTAGCGTGAATTGAATTTGAAAGAAATGTTATTTGGAAGAGTGATGTCAGAGCCAGTCGTAATAAGGCCAGCCGCAGTGCGTGTATGTATGTGCGTTTCTTGAGCCTTGTCCTGCACACCACCATGTTCGAAGACAAACTAAAAACCTCTCACCGTGAAGGCGATTTTGGAAAAGGGTGACGACTCCAGATGCTCGTACACCAGCGGTAGGAACCGGTCGTACAGTACGAGCGCTGCTTCGTACACTCCCCGGTGAACCTGCGAGATCCCCACAAGCAGGGACGCAAGGAAGCTCACCCCTTCCGTCCTTTCAGCGCCAAGACACCAACTCTCTCCACTTGTTTTGTTTCCAAGTCTCCATTCCCAGCTTAGCGCTACTTTCCTCCTCCTGTACTTGTTCCTAATCCCAGAGTAATGAAAGCTCACATCTGTTATACTTCATGCAAACAGTGTCTATTATATAAATGTGTCATGTGTCTGTGACACCCCCACCCAGATCCCACCAGAAGACACACACAGGAGCCAGCAGTGCACGGCCCGCTGGCCCGCTGGCTATACTCTTCACGAGTCTGGCGCCCGCTGTAACAACCACAACCACCCACACGCAAGAGCCATGAGCATACCTTGACGCCGAGGGAGGGGTCTTCAAAAGTGACCGGGTCGAACGTCAGGTTGAGCTTCCAATGGTCCAAGGTGTCTGAGCCCTGGATGACGAAGATGCGTGTGTTGGTAGCTGGCTCGTCCACCACAAACCACTCAGACGGGCATGCGAACGGAGCGCTGTTGAGGGGTACCGGGGAGGAGGAGGAGGAGGAAGGGGTAGTGGTGACGGCGGCGGTGGCGGCGTCGGCTGGGGCCGTTGCGGCCGCGGTAGCCGTCGCCGGTGTCAGCAGCCCGTTAGCGGTTACCGGCGCCATGCCGCTGCTGCCGCCGCCGGAGCGGCCCGCCCCGAAACCCATCATGCCACGGATCGTCTGTTGGCGGAACTGGTCGGAGGCCAAGGCGGCAATCGACGCCGCCGTCGCCTTACGACCCTCGTAGCCGCCGGCACCGTCCACTGCCAGCGGCGCTGCAGTGATGCCGCCGTCAGGCGATGATGTCGCGGCACCGAAAGCTGTTGAGCCCGACGACGGCGGCGTTGCCGATGACAGAAGCGCATTGCTTGCCCGGTTGTTCGCACCCACTAAGGCGCTTCCAATGGGAAGAGACGCTAGCCCCGCGTAGAGGCTTTCGGCCGCAGCCGATGCCAGCGGACTCGCCGCAGTCGTCGCCGCTTGTGCCGCCTCCGCCAGCTTCGCCGCCACTACCTCCGCAGGGGTGCGCAGCATGCGCGGCAGAGCTGTCGGCGGCCCCAGCGGCGGTGGCGGCTGCGATGGCTGCTGCGGACCCGCCGTCGATACCTGCCCCGGCCCTGCCGCTGGCGCCGACAGCAACGGCGGCATAGGCCGAGCAGGACCGCTACCATTCGTCGGCAGCTGCGCCGCCGTCGTCGCCGCCTGCGGCACCGACACCACCTGGTACGCCACAACCCCTGGAAGCGTTACGATATTGGACGAGCCTGCTGCGCCCGTACCCCGCAATCCGGTCTCCGTCAGCGCACCCGCAGCCGCCGAAGCCCCACCATCCCGCTTCAGGGCCTGGTACACCTCCCGCGCCTCATGTACGGAAACCGCCATGCCATCTCCGTCAGCGCCAACCTCCTCTGCGGTTTTATTGTGCTCGTATGGCCTTATCTCGCAGGCATGTGACGTGGTCACCAGCTCCAGCCTGTGACTCCGCATCAGCCTTCGAGGCTGCGTACAAAAGAACGCAACGAAAAAACGGTCCGTGGGATTTAGGAACTACCCGAATGACTCAAACCTTGCGGCTACATGGCAAAAAAGGACGCGCATTTCAGGTGCGATACACATCATGCATCACAAAGGCTCGCATTGTGGTTGCTTCTCTTAGCCCCATAGGCCACAGGAAGCTATCAACAGCAAAGGGTAGAGTCGAGAAAGCAGAAGGGGAATTTACAGCTGATCTCTGTGAGGTGGGGGCTTGAGTGAGTAGACGGCATGGGGGATGTGGGTTTGGTGGTGGCGAGTGTGGTGAGAAGTTTAATACTTGCGTAAAGGAGTCTCAGGCAGGCCTGAAAGGGCCTGTGAGCTGGCCTCTTCGATAGGAAGTGGGCGGCGGTTGGGGTCTACGGCCATTAGGCTGTGCGGAGGAGGGCGCACGGGGAAGCGAGGCACCAGCCTAGCTCCCGGGGCAATACATGCAATGATACGTGCGCGCACAGCTTTCCAACTCTGTTCCGGGTTAAGTGAAAGGGGCAAGCAGCGTTGCTATCCCGCTGGAAAAGACGGGGGGCGTCTTTAAGCCCCGACTTCGACAGTGCAGGGAGGACATGGCTGTCAGAGAACGGGGTTGGTGGTTTAGTCGTCGTAAGCCGCATGCTCTGGCGTGGCAGCTGTTCGGCACCCAGCAATCGAGACCTAGCAAGACCTCACCGTGACCAGGTGCATGTAATAGGTCAGCGAGGTTAGGTGAGCCAGTTTGCGAATGTGCTTGAGCTCCCAAACGCCGACAGGCGAAAGGAACGCGCTAACGTCTAGGGGCGCCTTAGCATTCTGCAGCTCGCGCTCCTTCGTGGAGGCCTCTCGCAGCACCTGCGCCATATTGCAGGGCGTAATGCAAGCAGCAATCTAAATCGTGGGGCTTGACCTGACTGCTTGGCGGTACTGGTGCGCTAGGCCTAAACACCATCTTTGTCAGCAGTGCGTAGGTCTTTCCGGACGCACCGCATCTGGTGAAGCCGCAGCAAAGGCCGGGACCCGAAAGTGGCTGAGAAGCTGTGAGGCAAAGGTTGTTGTGCTGGACCAGAAGCCGCCCGAGGGAGCGTCCGGAGACGGGGATTGTGACACATCGACAGGTCGCCTGCCAGGAGCTTCAGGCGGGGCCACCACACGGCAGGCCAAACCTCTCTTCCACGACTCACTACATCCTACCCATGGTGTGCGACCGCAAGGGTATAAAGAGTATCGCCGTGTGCCAACGCACGGCGTTGAGGCGGGAATCATACTTTAGCGCCGGTCAGATGCATATACTCATCAATATTACAATTGTGCATTTACTTAGTCAAAACTAGCAATGGTAATGCAATATTGTTGGAGACTCTTCGAGAGAATACGTGCGTGGAAACGCTTGAAGTACGAGCCTACTTGTGCCCACGTCGGCCTCTAGCATGGCACACCTCCTTTTCAGCAACTGTCATACTCTCTGCTCTTAGCTACAACGGTCCAAGGGGTGAACTCATTGTTTCCAGTCACTTCGCTTAGCGTAATTTGTGACACGGGACGCAAACCTAGCCGTTGCGCCGAAGTCGAAACCGCTTCCCTTCAGCACTTTATCGGAAACATATATGCGTTGATCCTGGGGAGCAAACGTTGACATTTGCGAAAGCAACCCGTTTTGCCTTCACTGCAATTAAAGTGGAGGTCTAATAACTCTGTCCCTCGTCTAATGAACTTGATAACGAGTTGTGATGACTTCCCAAGTCATGGTGGGAAGGTACGATCGTAGCGACGACTGTTGGTCTTCCGGGGTGACGGTTCGCGTTCCTGCAAGCACGTACTGCTTCGCGCCAAGTATGAACTCATCCTATTGGAGAACGCGTTGAGTCCCTCCAGTGGCAGAGGGCTTGTAAACCCCCGGGTGACGGGGTGCTTATAAACCCCCTTCGTTACACAGCGTCACAGACTGCTCGCTGCCCATCAGCTGCCCATAGCTTGGCCAGGCGCCGAAATGCCCCTTTCCATTTTCGTGCATTAAAGATCCTTGTTCGACGTTGTCAAACCTGAAGCATGCAGAACCCTGGCAGCGAGTCCGTGGTAGTGTCATCCAGGGAGAAAACCGCGTTGCCACACCAGGGTTTTTTCCCGCCCTTCCCACCCATGGCCATGTCAACCATGGCCTATATCACGTTTCCTGTCCAGAATGCAACCCCCCACTTTGGAATTTAGCGTGCCGTACTTTTGCCGTACAGGTGAAAAGATGGGAATGGAAACTCAGGCAGCGTAGGGAGGGGGCTGGATTCACATTTTGTGCTTACTGTACATACTCACATACAGCCGATTCGATGCGTGTTAATCAAGCGGCAACAAAAGGGGTCATGGCGCTTTTTCGAGTTGACTATAGCCTGGCAGTTCGTGCATCGGCCACGGGTTTTTGAAAGAGGGCTGTTGTCGTCGTACAACATGAAGCAAGCATTGGGGGAAAGTGCCTCTCCGCACACGTCCCTCCCATTCACGCGCCCGGCTAACCCATGGAGAAAGAGGGAAGTTGGAAATAACGATTAGAGTGGCCACGATGATAGGGGAGTTATCATAAGATCCCCGTTGCTATTCTTTCCCTCCCTTGACATCACTGTTCACAGCTTCCACCATATTCACCGGCAAGGGGCAGCGCACCTGATTGCTTGCTTGGCCACAGAGACCAGTAATTGATGATGAGCAGGAGGAGGAACGTTCAAACCCGCGTGCAAGGAAAGCACCGAAAACACGGGAAGCATGCAGGCTGATCTTGGCCGCGCCCTGACAAGCGCTCAGCCTAGAGCTCAAGAGGAGGTAACCAAGACAAGAAAACTGATGGTTTCAGAAAGTCCCTGAAGTATTGTTCGCGGCCTCTGCCATGTAAAATCAGTATCCGGCCGTACGACGCCGCGTCAAGACATAGTACCCGGGCCATGAGGGCCGCGACTGAGCATTTGTTTCTGGCGTGAGTGCCGCGCGGTCATTCACACACGGAAAACCAAGATGTGGTTGAGGCCTTGTATTTGCATCGCCCTAACACTGACGTCACAGCCAGTCTCGCCACGGACGTCACCCGCACCACGGACGTCACCAGCACCATGGACGTCACCCGAGTAAGTTTGCAACTCCAAAGAGTGATTTGAGCCGACACGCGTGGTGAGCAAGGCTCAGAGCGAGGAAGGCGCTTTAAGGGACTTCAGACGGACGTGTTTCAAGTACGGGTGCGATAGCAACAGAGCTGTAGCTTAGGCAACGCAATTGGCACAAGGTTTCAGGTGATGTGTGATCAGCAGCGAAAGGTGGTTGTTTGCAGCTTCTGCCGTTTAATATGCTTTCCTTTGTGCTGGCCTCACGCATGCTCACGCATAGAGAAAGTGATGCAACGGCGGCAAACAGCGCCGGCCTGGAACCAAATCAAGAAACATTTTATTTTTAGCAACAGACCTCAGGTCTGGAGGATGTTGATCGAGGGGGCCAATCTTCACGCTACCACAAGCAAAACGGTACGGTGTCCAGCATCTTAAACCGACACAGGTACGGGTCCGCACTCGCCTTTATCGCTATGGAATTTAGATTATTTCTTACATTTGACAGCCCGTGCAATACGTTTTATGTAAGCCCTACTCCAGTGCTCATCTGGAATAACAGACTTCCGCCGTTCTGTGAATGCAAGACCAGCTCAATGTTCTGCTGCTCTTTTGCGGCCCTCGAGACGTAAAAAATTTAGTTTCGATTTGTTTTATTTTAAGGATGGCAAGCTGAGTTCAATAGTTTGATAGTTTTAGTTGCTCTGACATGACAGCCGAACAGTTGTACAACTGTCCCATCAGGTGGCTCTCGACAAACCAAAGAGATTGCCGTCCCGAAGAATTCCATGGGCCACAGGGTATATAACTTAAATCGAAGGTCGTTCACAATCGCAACTCTATCCTCTTTTCGTTCCCAATTACTAGCCCTGCCAACTTGTTAGAGCCGCTTAAACGGCTGGCGGCTGCCCTATAAGGTCTTACATTATCACAATGTAGGCATATCTCATTTTAATCTCAAGTAAAACGCTTCCGTGCAAATCGTGAGCTTGCACGTGGCACTCACACAGTCGCGCTTCTCTGAACGCGCACAAGCCTCCGGCTACCGGCAACCTATTGATCTGTGTAAGAACCCAGTCCCGTAATGTCGGTGGCCGCTACGGTGGCACACAGTCAGTCACCGCTTCCGTTGGATTCGACGCTCCTCTGGGCGAGAAGCGCCGCTTTTGCTTCCCAACAAGCTCTGGCTTCTGACGCTCCGTCTACACCTTCAGCAAGCCCAGGCGTAGCTGCAACGCTGTCGGCCCCGCCGGGAGCTGCCCTGCTGCCGTGTTGCCGCGGTGGTGAACACACCATCTACTACTCAAGCGGGCACAGCCGCGGTGTTGCCCCCGACACAGCCCGCCCCCGGCTGGGATCCTGCCCGGTAATCCGACAGGCTTCATCCCTTCCTAAAGTCAGTTACCTCGCCAGTGGCAACGGCCTTTCAGTGCCCTCTAACAACGGTAACAACGGTAACAACGGTAACCACTGTAACTGCGGCGAAGATCTCCACGACGGCATCAGCGGCTTTGGTCTAGGGTGGAAGGCGGATAACGATGATGGTGGTGATGGCTGTGATGGTGATGATCTTTCCAGGCATGGCGACGAGACGACAGACCTTGACACTCGCCACCAGGCGCACCTTTATGTGCCGACATCCCAACCCACGGCTGCGGCAGGAATAGCAGCAGTAGCAGCAACCTCACCTCCTCTGTGCTGCAGCGGGTGGGGATGTCGTATCGCCGCGGTTTCAGCATCTGGGTCTGCCGCCGCAGCCGCCGCTATACCGCAGCCGCTGGGGACACGGGCAGCATCGCGCGGCGGCTCTGGCGACGGTGCCGCCCCCGCGGAAACGGACACCAGCTGCGGCAACACGACAGCCCTCACGGCGCTGGCACCTTGGCGGCCGTCTTCCCCACAGCCACTGCCCATTTCCCTTCCCAGCAATCGAAGCAGCAGCGGCGGCGGCAGCGAAAGGGTCAGCGGCAACGGCGTTGGCTCCATCACGGCGCAACGGCGACCGCCGTACGGCGTCAAGGCATCCGCGATGACGTCCCAAATATCTGCGGCTCAGAGGTGCGCCTCTCCCGTACACGAATGCCGCATGTACGGCTGCTACCATGCTGACCGCCAAGCTGCACCCTATCTTGAAGTCCATGGGTATCATCCAGGGTATCATGCATTGCCGTACAGCGAAATGCAGTACAGTATGGTGCCGTACATCACACGTCTAATATGGTACCTTTCATTAAGGGGAGAGACTTGAGGGGAACCATGATGGGGGCTCTGCGGGAGACCACATGTTGCTGCCAGAGCTGCTCAATTTGCTGCTCAATTTGCTTCTCAATTTGATCTACCCTCCCAACGCCAACCCCCATCCTAGGCATCACGCTGCGACTCTCATCCAGGCGGGTTGGAGGGGCTTCAGAGTCCGCCGCCTCTACCTGCGTCTCATCGTCTGGAGGTTGCGGCCACCTGGCGAGCGGAAGACGGACACCTGCTCGGGAGTCCGAGAGGTGTGGGGGGAGGCGGGGCCCGGGGTTTCGTATGTACATGTGTGTAAGTGAGTCATATGCTGATCTGTGTAGTAATCTTATTTGCCGTGTCGTTGTACGGCTATCCGTACATATATATGAGCTTGTTGACATAACAGATCTAGGAGGAAGGTGCGCGTGGGCCATGCCTTCATTCCTGCGTTTCAGGGAACTTACCTTATGCCATGTCTGTCTGTCTGCCTGTTTGTCTGTGTCTGCAGTTCCCGCCCATTCCAGATCTACCGGACGTCAGCCTCTTTACACTGTACGGCAGGCCTCACGGGTTTCGGACCATGACTCGTCGGGTGTGGTTTGACATGGATGGTCCCTTGTTCCCCCGCGCGGGGCTGGCGGGGCTGGCCGCGACTGCAGCTGCGACCGTCACCGTCACCGGCTCCGCAGCCGCACCGCGCCGGAGCTTTCTACCCCCGAACGCAGCACAACAACAACAACAACAACAACAACAACAACAACAAAATCAACAACAGCAGCAGCAGCAGCAGCAACGAAAATTGCAGCCTCAGGCATCGGCGGCGCCGGCCCCGGCGCCTCAGGCGGCCCAGCCACTTTGCCCCGGTGGCCCACTGCGCCTGGTGGTACCGCCTCGCCCCGAGGCCGACGTCCCCTTGAGCGAGGTGGAGCGCATCTTGGCGGGCGGGTTTTGGCGGGTGGAGGAGGCGCAGAGGGGGCCCGCGGCGGGCGGCGGCGGCGGTGGGGAAGGAGAGGAGGGGCTGAGTTTGTATCAGCGAGCCCGGATGCGGGCGGAGGAGCGTGAGGCAGAGGAAGCACTGCAGGTGCGCCGTTGCCGCCTATGTGCGTAAATGTATATGCAAATATGTATTCCTCTCTACTTTCCATGTGCATTTGAATTTGCGATTCTTTAATGTAGCACTCCCTCCCACCTTCGTGCCCTGAATAGCTCTTCAACACTAGCTGGAGTTATCCGTATCGGCCATTTCCACACGCACGCGCACGCACACGCACACACAGCGGCCGCACCATAACTCACCACTCAAGTACCGAACACACCAGCAGCACCTACAACTGGCCTTGCAATGACAACCACCGTTGTACGGCAATGGACTAAAACCGCTCGATACCCCCCCTCGACTGCCCATCTCAATATTAATTCAGATGCTCTCGTACGAGCCGGATAACCTGATGCACAAGTTCGGCAGTCTCAAGGAGCGCACCCTGGAGCGGTTGGGCAGTTTGGGTCGTACACTGGGTGAAACCCTGTCGCTGTCTTCGAGTCTCCTGCTCCGTTCAGCTGCCAGCCGGGGGCCCCCCCGGGACACCAACAGCCCGGGCCACGATCACTACCACGTCCATGCCCCGCACCCTCCTCACCCACACCCGCACCACCGCGTGGACATCCTTCAAGAGGTCCTCTTGCCGGGGCAGCAGCATCACAGCCACCACCACAGCGGCCATTGGAACTGGAACTGGAACTGGCACCGGCATCACCGTGGCGGTGCCGGCAGTCAGGGTGTGCACGGGGCATGCGGATGTGGAGGAGGAGGAGGTCAGGCACATTCCATGCCACGTGCGGGGCTATGGGGGACTGCCCGGGGAGGAGGAGGAGGAGGAGGAGGTGCACAGCGGCCTCAGGTGGGAGCGAGGTGCGGGCCGGGTTTGATAAGGTTTAAAAGGCTTGGCAAGTGGAACAAAACGCCAGGAGGAATCTGGTGGGATGTGATTGCGGGGCGAGACGGATTTGTGGCGGGCGGGGGGGGTGTATTAGGAATGGATACCCATGACTAAGCAAGTCAATGACGCATGACACGGCCATGTTGGAGGCATACATTGCCCTTTGCCACCTGCCACTCTTTACATGTCGCATGTGTATCCTCGATGCGCTCCAATGTTCAGTGCCTTCTTCCGCCTCCTCCTCCTCACCCCCCCCCTCCCCGCGCGCCCGCGCGCCGTGTTTTTCTCCGCTGGGACGATGTTACCGCCACATGGCCGACAACAGCTATATTGCGGTGCGGCCGCGCCGTTCCAGGCTGCCGCCGCAGGCGGTGGTGGTGGCAGCAGCACCACCACCACCACAACCGCCGCCAGTAACGGCAAGTGGGTTCTCCGCATGCCCCTCTTGACGTCGGTGGATGCGGAGGGTCGAGCTCGTACGGAGGCCACACACAGCGGGGTGGCGCAACCGATTGCCGTCAACTGGCAGCGATACCGCAGCCGCAGCCATGTCACCAGGATGAGTTTCTGAGTCGCGCCCTTCCTGAACATGACTTGAAACGGTGCGGCAGGGAAAAGCTATATACTCCTTCCTTGGAGAATGCTATTTTGCACGATGCGGGTTTGGTTTTGGAGCTGGTTTCTGGGGCGTGGGGGAGAGATGCGTGGGGGTGGCGTAGTGGCGTTACGCTTGCTGGGGGGCATGTGGGGCGGGCGAGTTTGACAGTTTAGCAGCCAGCCTTCCGATTTTCTCTGATTCCTTTTCCTCGATTTTAATTAAATGACATATCTGACGCTGATAGGTTGAGGAAAATACCCGGGGCAACGCGCCGTGTGTGTTCATATGCATGCGTTGTATGTTTGTATGTTTGTGTTACTGTATGTTGTAAGGGAACAACGCTGTAATGCGAAGATAGCTGTGTTGTGTGCGCGTCGTGTTGGTGTTTTAGGATATGTCTGTTTACACAATCGTTGTGCATATTTGCTTGCGTATATTAGCGCGCCAACCAGTATGAAGAGGTGCCGCGGGGGGCCGACAGCGATAAAGTGAAGTATTTTGCCACCGGCGTGGCGAGTGCAGGCACATCACATGATGGTGGGTCTCAGTTGCTGCTCCTGCTGCTGCTCCTGTTGGGCTTGTTGGGCAGAATTCCACATGGCTAGGGGTTCATCGATTGCCTTCCAGGGCACCTTGCTGGCGGCCCTTTGGGGGCCCGAACCGGACGGGCACCGGGTAGGCTGGCAGCGTGTGTGTGTTTTATGTTGTCGTACTCTCCTCTCAAGTCAATCTCCTCGCACGCAGCCCTCCAGCCTGCCTGCCTATGTTTAGGTTTTGTGTGAGCATCGATGAATTAGGGTTTTACCGCTCCCTTCATTTCTCACCTCGCCATCCGCCTGCATCACGTATGATTCCACCCACACGTTTTACACCTGCATAGATTTAGCATATGTAGACGTCGCAGTGTCGGCCGCGGGGTGCCCGCATGCAAGAAAGGACGGGTACACCATGTTATATTTATGGTTGCGATGCGCCGCTGTATCCTCCCTTGCATTGTCTTAACCTTGCTGGTGGTGGTTGTGGTGGTTGTAATAGCGGTTTGGTGGTTGTAATAGTGGTTTGGTGGTTGATTGTGTATGGTTGGTAGGGGCTGGTGCCTCCAAGCAAAAACGCGGGCATGGGAGAACGGAGCGTGCATGGGATTCATTCGCGTGATGGTCTTTTGACCTTTGTTAGGGACTAGATCGTTTAGTAGAACGTATTAGACTTGAATATGCTGTAAGGCTGTTAGAGCTGTTGGGGTAAAGCTGCTCTCTCGGCAGCAGAGGGCTTGGCGGGAAAAAAGCTGAGGGCCCGGCGGCGGCTGCGGTAGCCTTGTTGATTAGCCTGATGGCAGCTCTGGCCTGGTGATTCGGACATCAGGTGAGCCAAGGTGGTCATCATGATGATGATAAACATGAAGTTGGTCGAGTAGGAGGATTAGGGGAAGGAAAGGAGACGCCGGTCTATGGCAGTGAATATAGGTGTGAATATTATTGAAAGAGATGACGGTTGGGGGAAAGGTGGGGGGATTGGGGAGAGAGCTGTGCTGCGGTGGTCGCATGCGGTGCTGCTGTGGCACACACGAGCCGACCTTGGTTGTGTGGCAGGGCGTGGAGACGGAGGCTGTATGGGGTCTTGAGGACGAACGCTGGGATTAGGCAGGAGGAAGAAGATCAGTGAGTGCCGGGTTGTGCGGGTTCTACCGCCGGGTTGTGTGGGTGGGCTTTCGAGGGTCGGATATCTGAGGGTAAGCAGGGTTTTAGGGTGTGTGAGGAATGCCGCGGGACTAGGGGGCCTGGGTCACGTGGGAGATGTTGCATCGTGTCTGGGGTTGCTGCAACTGCATGTAGCGCCTGTAGCACCTGTTTTTGAGTGTGCCTCTGTGTGTACGTATGTATGTATGTATGTATGTATGTATGTATGAAAAAGAAAACAAGTGCAGGAGAGGAGTTTATTAATGATGTCTGGAATTTTGGAGGGTTTTTCTGCTGTTGCCGGTTCCAGCTGTATAGTGTATAGTGCATTGTTAATGATGTCGTCTCTTTCGAGTGGCGTCATTGACTGGGTTTTATGAGACGTGTTGTGCACCCACCTGTTGGCGGCCAGGCCCTTTACTGTTGTAGTCTGGTGTTTTGGACTTGGCAGGATAGGAATTCTTGAGCTGGGAATCAGGGCGCATCGCTGGAAATGCTGGGGCATTAACCTGTTGAGGAGGAGGCGGACTAGGGATTAGAGATGCTGGAAGAGGACAAAGACATTACGTGTCTTGCATGTCTTGCCTCTATCGCTTTGCAAATACCACGTGATAATGAGTCTCGTACAGTTCCGTACATTCCGGACATGTATGCTTAGACGCCCCTGTAAATGATATGCTTTTAATCACTTGAATTCTTAGCAGTCTTTTACAAAGCGAAGCTTTCGTTGCCTGCACAGCAACTAAGCGCGAGGCGGCCGCTGCAGCTGCAAAACAAGGTCTCCAGCAAGCCGCCAGCATGACCACAAGCCTTCACAAGCAAGGCGGCACAAACGGACTCATCAGGATTGGCATACTTAAATCAGTAAATATGCAGCGCACTACCTGGGGGTTTCATTCAATCGACTGGGGTCTCTCTCAATCGACTGTGTGCGGATGGGTTTGGATTGCAGAAGGGAATCACTGGATGGAAACCTGGGTGTCCCTTTATGCGTGCGAAATGCAAATTCAACGGCGCCATGCCGGGCTATGGAAGGGACGCCCTGTGCGTGCCAGCGAAGGGCCATACTGTACACCACTGAAGAGAGTTCTGAATGAAACGTACGGCATTTGTCAACGAGGTTGCAGCACACTTGTAATGTGTGGTGTCGATTATATGGTATATATCTTACATGTTTATAACTTTGTTTGAGGTGCTATATGCCTGCGCTGCCGCATTAACAGCCTCGCATAGCAATTTCCAAGTCATCTATCGTGTACCCTCAGCGTGATGCGCTGTTCCCAACTACTTGAGCGATTTGGGCGTAGTGCGTTTTCCTTAAATGGTTATAGTGGATGCTGGCAATCTTGCAGGGTAAGCAAGCGACATCAAATATCATCGCAGCAAGCAGGAAACGGATGAACGCCATCTTTTGCGGTGTGTCCGTGATCTGCAGGCATACGCCACGCAGATTACGGAGCTAGAAGCTTCGTCTAGCAATGCCGATGCACTTATCTTTGCAGCTTGTGTGCTGCAGCGGCTGCCGATATTAAGACCGGCCGTGCCGCCTCACCACGCACAACACCTGATATGGTCCCGACAACGAGGCCTAGAATCGGGGACGCTGAAAGACTATCCGGAAGCGGTAAGGGCTGGCAGCGGCCGTGGCGACGGCTGCGACTGCCGCCTATGCTTCTCCCATATTCCCGGCGACCGCCAGCTCCATACCTTCAACTGCGTACCAGTCAAACTCCGCCACGGCGCACCAGTGTCCCTTTCTCCCCACCACAATGATCAGCAGTACTTCGATGAGAACACATAATGCCATGAACTGTCACAACACAGCGTTCTCTTCGTTCACGTCAGCTGCATCGCCTCAGACCACCTGGTTTGGCTCCTTACACCCTCACACATGCAAAACGGCTCCCCTGTGGCTGGATGACTTCACCTTCATCATCGGTCCGTGTGATACCCTGCCCCGATGCGTTATGTAAGAATCGTGCCCTATCCCTCCTGGTGGGCTTCCCTCCCGTCCGTCCGCAGGCCACCAAGGGCCGGGGAGATATGGGCAGCAAGCAGGAGAAACAGGACCTGGTACGGACCTGGCCACGCTAGCCGCATCCAACAGCAACTTCGCCCCTTGTTTCGCATCTTAGCGCAGGGCGCGGTTGCTGTGTAAAGCTTTACATGTGTACGTGGCCTTTCTTTCCCTGCGTGGTAATATCGGCCTAAACAATGTCTTAGCACGTTAGCTTACATGTGCGCGTGGGGCGCTGTCTGCCTACCTGCTAGTTCCCCTACCTGTGCTCCTTGCAATTTGAACGATGGAGACCGGCGGGCCCAAAGGCCCTCTGGTCCTGGTGTCGTGTCGGCAAGACGACGTGTGCAGCAGCAGCAACAGCAGCAGCATGTAAGGCGGAGGCCCGCTGTAAGGCCCTCCATGTGCCCTCTTAACCCACTGAACCCTTCGCCTTATCCTGACGGCGCCGATGCCATGCCATCTCTTTTGCATTCGACGCGTGTCTCCTCCCTCTCCTCTTCCTCCGGCTGCAGCGGACCTTCAGTCCTGTGCCCTCCCTCACATCGGCGGACGACTCCGGAGATGTCAGGTACTCGTTGTGCTGGGTGTGGGCCCCTTGGCTGGTTGTTTTTCAGCTTCTTCACGACCTGTGAACATAATTATACAAACAAACAGACAGACAGACAGACAAACATATCCCAGCAATTCGTGTGACATTTCCAGCGCTACTTTCGCGTCTAAGCTCAGTAGGATTCAGCCCACGTGACAAGCTCTCCGGCAGCGTAACCCAAATCTAACGACCCGAGCTGCAGCTTCAGTTCTCCACACACGCACACACATTCGTACATGCATCGTTCCTGAGTTTCGCGGAGATCTCCTCGTGCGTGCAGCTGCCTGCTAACGCACTTTCTCCCGCGTCGGGGCCCCCTGATCACGGTGGTCATCTCGTCTGGTGGGGCGGCTCGGAGCACAGGTCCATGCGGCGGCGCCTGAGCGAGGGGCTGTACCTGGTGGTGCGCAACACCAACAGAGGGGACCACCAGCAGCACCCGCAACAGCTGGGCCAGCGGCAGGCTGGAGAAGGGTCTTCGCCCCCGGGGCCCGGCTCTTCAGGAGGCGCTCTCGAGGACCTCCGTGGAGGGCGTGGAGGGAGCGGGAGCAGTAGTAGCAGCAGTAGCGAGGGCCATGGCGGAGGATCTTGGGCTTTCCCTTTAGCGGCCAACACGGGCGAGGAGAGCATCAGGTGCTTGTGTGTGCATATGCGTGTGTCTGTGTGTGTGATGGTGTTGTGCCGTGCACGTCCTTGCCCTGCCGCCACACACCTGTCGCGCCTATGTCATATTACTCCCTCTCTGTTGCCCCTTTTTCCGGCTGCAGTGAAACCGCTCACCGCGCACTCCACGCCGTCATTGGTCGCTCTCACCCGGTGTTCTTTGTGGGCAAGGCGCCCATGGCCCACCTTGTGGGGCCTCGCAGAGGTGTGTTTGAATTTGTTGGCTGGCTAGCTGGCTGGGTGCTTTAGTGGGCTATCCCCGTTGCTTATGGCTGGGGCCCTGGCCCGCGTACAGGCTGGTGTTTGTTAAGCTCCCGATGTCGGATTTGTTTTACAGCAGAAACGGCAGCAGCGGCGGCAGCAGCAGCAGCTGCCCATGGTTTCCTCAGGGCGACAGCATGCCAGCTGGCGGCCTCGCCATATGTAGCCCCCGCCGGCTGCGGTGACTTCCTTTGGTCTCAGGGGCCTCTTGTTGGCGGGAGAAGAGGCGCTTTTGCCCTCACTGATCGTTGACCGCTTCACGCACACATAGCATCGATAACCACACGCATACCTTCCCGTCAGTGTTCTTCCCCGGCCGTATTTCTCGCGAGGTCCTGTTGTCCTCCGGCCTGATGTCCTCCCTCCCATGTTCCCCCCGGTCCATCTCTGTGCTGCTGGCTGCTGGTGGCGTTTGGGGGTGGGGATGTCGATGCGTGCGCAGGTATCAAGACGTTCTTCATGCTGGCTCAGACAGTGGATGACCCATGGGACATCCGGCTGGTGGAGGGAGGACCCGCACAAGAGTTCGCCTGGGTGCGTTTCACGTCGCGCATGTCCTCATGCGGGGTCTTTGTGGATATGCTTGTGCGTACAGCAAACCTGGCCTCGACTATGTGTGCACTGTGTATACAGCAATATGTAGACGCGAATGGGTGCATGTGCGCGGATGTACTTGGCTGATCTACTGGCGCGGTCTTCCTAACCCAGCCTGATTGATTTCTGCCTGTCCTTAAGGCCATTAGCATAGTGTGCGAGAGGGTTGCGGAAGGGGCACGGCATCCGCCACTCTGCACCCACTGCGCTGCTACTTCCTTGCAAACGCTCTCCAATTGGTCCACTTTCCGTCTTGTCCTATATTATCCCCATTTTGTTATTGTTTATTGTTCCAGCAGTGTTTCCGATGTTGCTGTCTTGACTGTTGCTCCTACTCCTGCTGCTGCCGCTGTTTCTTCTCTCCCCATGAACACCAGGTTACCAAGCAAGAGCTGCTGGAAACGTATCTGTCTGATGCGCGACTGCGTGAGCTTGTAAGCAAAATGCTGTGAGCTTACTGTGAGCTTACTGTATGCCGGCCATCGCAGCTCCCACAGCGGATCTACATATATACGGGAAGGCGAGGGGTGCGTGGTGAATAGGAAAGAAAGCTGACCTCACTCCCGTGGGGAGTGATGGGGGTGACAATTGCAGGGATTTCGCAGCCTAACATTGCATAGAAGGCTGGCGGGCAGCCCCTGCACTCTTTCCAATGCATACACGAACACAGGGCCCTATGCATGGGCGGCGGTGTCGTTGCAGCACCTGACGCCGCGCGGCATATGGTCAGCCGCCATCGTCGGGCTGCCAACAGCGAACTCGTGAACCCACACAATGACAGGACACGATGAGCGGCCACTGCCGGGAAATGGTACCGGCCACGAAACATAACCGTCCGTTGAACGTGCCACGTGATCAGTCAACAAGGGAATCCACGTGCGTCTTTTGCGACCGTCACAGTCGAGGCAGCCGCAAGTGTTGGGATTACCCTTAACAGAAATAGCTTCGGAGCACTGCAGCTTCACCAGGTGCACAGCGTGCGAATTCGGCCTCCCCTTCTAGTCCAGCCTGCAGCTCGGCACCATTCCACGCTGCGGGTAGTATCAAGAGGAAACCAAGCTACCACGTGTCCTCTTCCCTTCCAGCGGTAGGGGCCTGATAACAGTCGACCAGATACCGACTCGACGGCTTACTCATGCCACATGGCACAACCCCAATGCGTAATATCCGTCACTGTGTTCGGATTGTGTGTAAATGAACACATGCCCTAAACAAGTCAACACGCATGCGAAACTGCTGCGTTATCCTGCAACTTCCCCACACCTTATCGAGGTCGTAGGCTGGTAGGGCTGCAATCTGTCGACACATCCAAATCCCCAGCCGATCCCGTACGCTATAATACCTTGCATACTGCAGGGCAGACAGCGAGGCGTTGCTTTTGTCTAAGTCGCAACTGTCACATCAACATTAGTACACTGCATCTTGGCACCCCCACCGTGCTGTAAGCCGTATCCGTTAACAGTGCTCACACAGCGCTACCATCACCACCACTTGCCATTCGCGATGATGCATCTCCCGGCACAGACGCGGAGTCAGCTCGGCTCCCGTCCTCCAGAACCCCGTTAAGGCGGGACAGCTGGCATGGAATAGTGACTGGCCTAACAGGGCAGGCCGGCAGGACCCAGCTACGCTACAAGTTGGCCAGCCGCAGTCCCCGACGGTGCTGTCAAGTTCGCTGCTCCTCCCCATCCCTGCTTACTGTGCGGGTCTTCTCTATTGTCCGTTAAAAACTCCCCCAAAACTCCCCAAATGAAAATTCCCCAAATGTTTTGCTCCTAGTTCATCATGAATTTGGCCATCCCATCCTTTCGGGTCCAGACCCAAATTGCTTGGGTGAAGTGCCCTTCCGCCTTAACCCACTTCCCTTGCTACGCACTACCTCTTTCCAGCATCCTGGCCCCCAACCCTTAGGTCCCATCCAAAATATGCAGTGCTCTCTCACGCATGCATGAGTGAAGCCCACAAGTTCAGCGCACATGAAGATTGCCATACGTCAAGTCCAGAGAATAAGCCTTACAGCCGCCAGAGCCCTCGTCCGCTTTCGCCGTCACCAGGCTCATCATGCTGCTGCCGTGCGACTCCGCCGCAATGCCTCCGCCGCCAGCTCAGCCAAGGCTGCCTCCGCCGCTGCGCCCGTCAACATCGGCAGCGACAATCCAGACAAAAATAGCCCACAATCCGCTGCGTTAGCACCCTCCACAACTAACCGTACCCGCATCCCGCCGAGCTGTTCGAAGAGCCAAAAGTTTTGCTCGAAGTCCGGGTACTGTAGAAGGTTCGTGACCCGAAACTCCGTGGCGTGGGGCCGCAGAGGGTCCTTCCGGTGGTCAAGCGCCGCCGCCTTGGCAGCTTTGGCGGCGGCGGCTTTGTCGCCCGGCAACGGTGCCACCAGCGTCGGCGGCGGCACGCCCCCGAAACCTACCTGATTGGGCAGGATTACGTGTATAAGCTTTTCCAGAAAGCCGTATGTCGCGTCGGGGTCAGTAGTGGCGTCTAGGCGCACGTATATGCCCGAGGTGCGCGTGGCGGAATTTTTGGAGTTGGCGGGTGGTGTGAAGGTTGCAGGGCGGCCTGTTAGGTTTTCCAAGGCGAGAGAGTATAGGAGCAGTTCCCATTTTTCAACCTCGTCGTTGTTGAGATGGGTTTCGGAGGCTCGGACGCGGGCTTCTACAGAGACCAGACGGGGCACTCTGTCCCAGCCGCGGGGCCCGAGCTTGAGCAATAGCTCACGGTGGAGTATCGTTTGAACATACTGGAGGAGGCGACTGGGGGCCAAGTGGCTGGATGCTGCTGCCAAGGCCGCCGTGGACGCAACACGTGGTGTGGGGGACGCCAGGTGGGGGGAGCTGGAGGGCGAAGCGAGGGATCGCGCTTCAGGGAAAGGGGCGGAAGATGTTTGGGGCTTGGCTCCGGCAGGCGCGCGCACGCCAGACGCCGCCCTGGAAGAGGTATCTCCGCGTCTTGATGTCGATAATGCTGTACTATCTACCTGAGCTTGCGCTTGTGCACTAAATGCCTGAGCATCAGAAAGCAAGACAACAAGGATGAGGCTTCATCAACGACATACCCAGGTGCGTTGAAGTAGGAGGGCTTCGACACCATGCATCACCCACCGCAGTAGATGTACATTGGAGCGCGGCACTGGAACTATTCCAGCTCCGCAAAGCACTTGCCAAGAAACGACTGCTACACAGCATGCAAGATGCAGCTTTCTCCCTCATGTCTTCAGAGGATCTCGCTCAATATTGTTGAGCTCGGGTGTCATGGTTGTTAACTGTCGACTTACCGCTGTGCGGTGGGCCCTACGTCGGTTGGCGGGAGAACTGCAAAGGGCCGATCGCATCATTCTGCAACGCTGCAAGGGAAGGAATGACTGCTTCCGTGAAATTGGGGAATCTTTGAGACACAACGGAGATATATCCAGAACGTGGAGCGCACGGTGGTCTTTTGTCATAACATTCAGGGGCTGCAACCAGTTCTAACTTTTTCGATCCTTCAACTTGCAAAACTAAGGCAAACATGGCAGTAGAATATCGTGATTTGGTCCACGAGCTCGCCAAAGCAAGCAAGCCCGAATATAACCTCGCCCTCATAAACGAGAACCTCGACAGGTATATCGGCTGCACGTTACTTCTAGCTACGCTTTTCCCGAGTGTTCTGCAGCTCGTGCTGCCGCTGTTCGGCAAGCACATTTGATATTGCTGTCTAAAGCTTGGACCCCTTGAACCTTTGACCTTAAACCTTCACAGACGCTCCCTGCCCGCAGCCTCCCCGATCCCCTCGGTGCTGTACTGAGAGTCGTCCAGGCACGCAAGAAACGTGAAACGGATGAGCAGCAGCGGCGGGAGGCCAATCGGAAGCTCCAGGAGCATTTGGCTCGCAAGCACGACGAGCTGGCTCAGCAGGACCGGGAGGAGGCGGAGACGGAGCGACATCACGATGTCAATCCTACGGCCGAAGCTCCCGAGGAGGTTAAAGAGCCGGAGGTCTCGGAGCCGCTGTACCTAACCCTGCCACAGGTGACTACAGAGTCCGGTGCACGGCGTAACGCGTACAGCAGGTTGGCGCTCGGTTGGACGCGCAGCCGCGCAGGCGACCGACATCCCAGGTTCATTTGAAAGCATAATTGGTTCAGCCAGCTTTCACCAGTTGAGTGGAGGACTCGGGAGCCCTGGCTTCGCCGTGTGCGTAATTTTTGCTTGCCATTCCTCCAAGCACTGAACTGGGTTACGCGTAGCTGCTTGGCAAAACCCCATCAGCTCTCCCACCTGCCCACATCTTGTTGCCTGATCGACATCAGGACGGAGCCCGATTATACGAGGCTACCCGATTATACAGTCCATTTGTTGTGATTGCCTGTTGCCTGACCCAAATCGCAGCCAACGCCGGTCCTGGACCTCTCCCCGCTGGGCCTGCCCCCGTCCCTCAACCACACGGAAGCCATGGCACTGATGAATGAGCTCATTGTCACACGGCAGTTATTCGCTCACGCGGGGGCCTTCGACGGCGCATCAGCGAGCCCGATATTGAAAACGCTGTTCAGCATTGTGACATACGGCGAAAACCCACACAGCGCATCCCAGCAGCTGGTGCGGTACTACAACGCAGCAGATGTGGCGGGTGAGTGAGCGAATAACTGAATAAATCGGCATGCTTTGGCAGCTCCTTGCCGCGTCTGGGTTAGTAGCCAGCGCAGCAGCAACAGCAGCGACGCCTACCTGCTTGGGTGTCGGGTGCTGCTGCTGCGCTGTTGTCGTGGACCTCAATGGTTAGGCGGAAGGTCTTGCTTCGGCGTCCATGGCATTGTGTGTCTGGGAATAGCTCTTGCGGGTTCCATGTAAACATCCGTAGATCCGTTGGCTAACAATGGTAAGCAATGGAATGATCCACCGCATTTCCCGCCTTCTCCATAACGTTCAACGTGCGTGCATGGAGTTCCGTCGCTCTACTCGGATTATTCTCCATCTCTCCAAGCTCCTTAGCAGGTTCCTTACGCCGATTACAAAAGAGTGCGGAACAACACAACACAGACGAACAGGAGCACGCATGTGGCGCTGGCGCCCACTAATTCTCTTATTCCCTTGTAAAATAACCGTACGTCTTCCTTTGCTCTAACCTAACTAGCATTACTTCTAATGCTGAACTTGGGTTCTTTGATTCATGTCCCCGTTGTGTACACAACACAACGGACTTCATGTGTATCTGGTGCGGTTAAAGACATGGGCTGGGTACCGCAGCTTCCCGATTTTTTCACTGCTCTGACCATGCTGGGCTACCAGCCGCCAAGAGGTCATGGTGGAGGCGGCAGGAAGCGCAGCGCGATTCATGAGGAACCGTCACCGCAAGGGGGCAGCGCTGGCGGCAAAGGCAGTGACGGAGATGGTCGAGGCGGGTGGGGTTTCGCCCGGCTGCCAAACCTCCAGGGACTCCTGAGGTTGCTGGCAGATTTGTCGAGGTTGCAGCTAGGGGGCCGAGTGGACGCGGGCTTTCGAAGCCAGGGCGAGGTGGGTATCCATGTCATGCGGCGAGGGCGCGGCGCTGTGCTTCGTTTTGTGGTTTCTTGCCACTCCGTTTCTATCAGTTTCTATGCCTACCCCTTGCGCTATTCCGTTCTGACGCTTGTCAGGGCTCATCGCTGTTCCAGCCGCCAAAAGCATCCTTGGGTTTGTCAACCTTCACAATTTTCACCCATCCACATGTGAGCACATGCAGACACGTCAGGCACTAGACACTGCGCGCAAGACCTCGTTGTAGCGCCTTATAGCGTTACAGAGCTAAATCGCAAAGCGATTAAGACATAAGTTGACTAAGACTGATCTATGAGCAGTCTATGTATACCTTGAGCTGACACTCATTCAGGGTTCCTACCCTAACCGAACAGACACCTCGGTCTAATCAGCCGTCAGGTGGTGCGAAGGGACACTCTACGACAGAAGTCGTTGCGGCCTCCTAAGTAACGAGTATTATATACCTGGGAGGGAGCCTCGGTCGTTGGAGTTCGTAAACACACGTTTTTTTACTCTATATTCAGAGCCCAGATCTTGGAGCGAATCCGTCCTGTGACTTATGGGTTCTTACTGACATTACACGCTAACAGACCTGCACCTTTCTTCTTCCGTCCCCCAGGCTCCCTGTAAGGGGCTGATCACTGCCTTGCTCCGCATGCTGCTGGACATGGGGCTGTCGTCGCGACTGCATACTGACGTGTGTGCTGCTCTAGAGGGCCTTATGCAGCCCTGGGACGAGCCGCGGTGGCGCCGCATCTGCGATGACACGGCGGTGACGGCGGCGGATCTGGGCCCCTCCCACCGGGCTGCCTACAGGGTCATTTCGGGGGTACATGGCCTAAGTGAACGGCTGCGTACCTGGCAGCAGTGCGCCATGTTGCAGCTATTGCGGAAGACGTTGCCGCCGGTAGGGTGGTGTGGCCAGCTGGGATAGGGTGGGATATGTCCGCATAGCGTAAGCGATTCCTGGTGAGAACGAGATTCTTTTCCACAATCTGTACTAGGTCTCCTCCTGACGTACCAGTCTCTATGCGCCTTCGAATGAGATATGACCGTCATGTTGGCTTACATACAATCCCATGCACGCCGCGTGTCAGGAAATGACGTGCAACAGCGGCGGCCCGGCTGGCAGCCATCGGGGGCAGCTCCATGTGGACATCCGGCAGGTCCAGACAATGTTGGGCAAGGACTGTGCCAAGGGCGTCAAGGCGCTGCTGAATGGGCTGAGGCGGTCGTTGCGCGACCGGGGCTCGGCGGGGGCGGCTGGAGGGGGTGTGGATTACTGGCTGCTGCTGACGGTGCTGCAGTGCGCTCACATGGTGACGTGGACAAGCGTTTACGTTGAGGAGGGCGAGGGTGAGGAAAGATGGGGTTAAGGGTTGGAAAGCTCAGACATGCAGCGTCGGCACTCAAATTGTTAACGTACAAGGGGAGGGGGTTATGAGGGTAACCGGTGCAGAGTCGGGGCTCTTGATTCCATCTCACAGGAACAGGCGACCGACATATGTCTTGGGGTTTTTTTATACTGTGTGCCAAGCAGGAAGTAGAGGGAGGAGTTTCAAGGCAGCCAACAGTCACAAAGGAGGCACCCCTGCCCCGTAATAGCCCTGCCTGGCTCTGTGACACTGCTTGCACCCCCGATCGCGGCTGCTTGTGTCACTGCTGTTTGCTGTTTGCTGTTTGCAGAGGTGGACAAGGTGATTCGATGGATACTTACCTACTTCAAGTCTGTAGAGCAAAGTCTACGTGGGCAGCAAGCCACGGTAATGCGCATCAAGGTGTTCCTCGCAGACGTACAAACCAACTACGAATTGCTGGCGCGAGTGGATTAGAAAGGGGGAAGCGGGGAACAGGTGGAAGTGAAGAACCAAGCGGAGAGTGCATTATGTGGTGTGAAAACGTATGCCCCCATTGTCAGGTTTATATGCATGGGAGGTATCGCGACAACTTTAGTGGCTGTTGAGGCTGCTTGTCATATGATGCTTAGGGCTGTGGTACTGCCATAAGGCGGGGTTTGGTGCAGCTAATGGGGGAGGGGAGCGCAGGGAACGTAGTCTAAATTTGAGGGATTGTAGGGGACTTGAACTCAGTTCTATGGTGAAATTCTGTAGGAGGTTGGTGGGCTAAAGTTGGTCAGCAGCGTTGTCCCTGTCAAACAGGGAGATGAGGAGTAGGTACTTGCTACCCCAAGGGATAACTGACGGAATCCCTGTATATTAATTGGTAAGCGCCATAATGTTCCCCGTTATTGTCTTAAAAATATGCCTTATCAGTGCACGTGTCTGTGCCACGCAGCAACCACCACCTGGAATACCAAAATTGACAAAATAAGCATTGAACTGACCAACCAGATCACAACCCACCGAAAGAAAAGATATGCATCAAGGCCTGAAGTCAACACCTTGCCGCACGTAGCTGTACTAAAACGTGTCAGCATAGTACCAAACGCCAAGAGGAAAGCTACGTGCGTGCAGGTACTGAAGTTGCCGCACCTGGCCACGTAACGAACGTAGGTTGATGACTAAATGCAGAAACGGATATGCAGAAACCGGCGTTGTCGAGGGCAATCTTCACGTTCTCCACAACGCCGCTGGCCGCGACAAGGGACAGGAAATTGGCCGCCTATGCCTGCGAAAGGCCTCTAGCATCTGCTGGAAAACGCTCGTCGGCACGGGCTGCTGCGAGCAGCGAATTCTTCTCCCTTTTGCCGCACCGTCCCAGACCCCTACCACTTTCAAGGCGCACACAAGAGCTGGGTAGCTGCAGAATACATGCATTCATCTTTCTCTCGGCTGGTCTCACAAGACGTGCCATGGCCATGGTCCACTTGTTCTGGTCAACTTGCAAGCTCGTTCCAAACCAGTTTTGGAAGTCGTTCGGGTCCACACATTTCCTATGGACACCTTTACCCGCGACACATGCATGTGGCCACGTTGCTCATCCCCTCGCGACATGCAGCAACGGGATATAGACAAAGGCGGATCGTACATGGTTGGCTCCTACAGGGCATGTGCTCCAGCACCACGCAGGTGCTATCCGCCGGTTTCATACTACCTGCCTTGCACGAAAAACGTACATGAAAACAATACCACCAAAGAAATCTGAACTGGGCGCAAAAGCCCCATTTGCTGTTGCCGCCGCATTCGTCCACCTCATTTGTCCATACGCACGTCACTTAGCTGTCTGCTCAGCTATAGGGTCCACAGTGTTGTGCCGATGCACTCGACCGGTTCGGGTCCGCTGTAACAAACGACATACTGCTCAGTCGACACCTGCGGTCACCCGCACTGCACGTGGTTACGCTCAAAGTCCTTGACCAGAACCCCCAGCCGAAGCTGCACAACGCCACTGGCCACCGTATTGAGTCGGAAGCGGTCGCCTGGAGTATGCACCACCTCCTCGTACTTGAGCCGCGGATTGCCTCCCAGGAAGAATGCAGCGATGCGCTCACCCAAAGTACCCTGCGCCGTGCGTGACCATTCAGGCGGGTGGGCTTAATGGACAGTTGAAAGGACGAGAACGTTGAAGCAGCTTCAAGGAATGAACGAGGAGCTTCTACGAGGGTAGCCGTGCGTGTTGGGTGCTGTGTGCGCCGAGCACCCATCAGGGCCTGTCGCTAGGGTTCATAACCGTTTTCGTCATCACTACAGACTTCAACACGGTCAGTCACGGTGTTAATGACTCAGGGTCGAAAACGGGAAAACATTCCTTCGCAGTCAGTCAGGTTTTCCCCTGCAAGGCCCCTCCTATTCCTTTCGTGCCGCGTCCCCTGCCTCCCCTGCCGTACTTCAGGTATCCACGTAGGACAGTCGAGCTCGTACTGCCCCGGTGATGTGGGAACATGACAGAAACCATAGCCGCCTGCAGCACGCACAGCGACGACGTGGCGGGATGGGGCGATGGTGTTTCAGCGAGCCTCCGCAAGGAATGGCAAGAGCAACGCACAACATCACCGAAAGGACAGCTATCCAGCGCCGGGTGCAAGACACCTGCCAGCTTCGCACGCTGGGTGGAGGTGCGGTTGGATTGACCTCATCCGCCTCGACTGGCCCTCTCCTAGCCCCCGACCGTCCGGTGCAGCTGAGCCAGCTCCATCAGCGGCAGCAGCTGAACCAACATGTTTTCAACCGAACCAATGCCAGTCCGGGCCGGTACTGGTGCTGGGCAATTCCTTTTTTCGTTCCCATCCCAGGACAAAAACCAGCGAGGTAGCAGCTAACTTCCCCTCGGCGCCAGCGCTTGCTGCCTCATGCATTATTGCAACGGCCAATGACTCACAAATATCGTTGCGACCATGTATATCCTGGCTCCATACTTGGAAATGGAGCTTGGGCCAGCCCGCCAGGCCGCGACAGGCGTAGTGCAGGTCCAGGGGGTGCGCCCACACGACGGGCTCACCGTCAGGCGCCAAGTCCAGCTGCGTTTGCCCCGAATCCAGCCCCTCCAGCAGCTCCCAGCTGCGTCCTGCCGTTACTCCCCACTGCAACGGCATCGCACCCGCAGGACAACACCCGGGACGTGTACAGCAAAGCAACGTAAACTGGTACAGCCGTGGGCTGAGGACGGGTTCCCTATGCGTGTCAAGCCCTTACGGACAAGCAGGATGCGCGGACAAGCCTGCCCGTCCATATTTACATCGGTACCTTGCAGAAAAGATTCTGGCTGGGGAAGCCGATAGCGCCGGTGATTTGCCCGATGACATGCAGCTCCGCCATCGCAGGCAGGTGGGGTTTAGTCTATTGCCCTGGTAATGATAGCCTTAGCGGTAAGTGGCTTAGAGTGGGGCTTGTCAGTACAGGTTGGACCTACGCCAGCTTCACTTTCAGCTGCCCTTCGGCCGGGGACGTCCCTTGCCCATTTCAGCAACGTATCAAATGAACTTCAGATATGTGCACTGGATGAAGCCTTTAAAATATTTCAGTGAAAGTTTTGACGCTGGCAAAAGGACGCAGAGGACGCTGTTTTCGAGCGCACAACAATTGCGTAGAAATGCTTTATTTAGTCATACGAAGAACTGCTGTTAACTGTCTGTTGATCAAGTTGTAACTCATAAGTAGGTAGGAACGTCAAGTACGTGACAGCCCGTTGGATAGAAGTTGGATCCC
Source organism: Volvox carteri f. nagariensis (assembly GCF_000143455.1). Taxonomy (NCBI): domain Eukaryota; kingdom Viridiplantae; phylum Chlorophyta; class Chlorophyceae; order Chlamydomonadales; family Volvocaceae; genus Volvox; species Volvox carteri. Next base: position 371,968 of record NW_003307613.1, read on the forward strand.
ATTTACCCCTTTCTATTGTGTAAAACCAAAAATCTTCTTATGCAAGTATTTCCACAACTACAGTTAATTGTCATAACGGATTTGTCAAACGGATACAGCTTCGGCTAAGCATCCTAGGCAACTAATCTCTCCACCAATCGGCGGCTGGTATGAGCTCATTCCGTCGAGCGGGTGTTGCAGGCAAGAAATGAGATAGCACTTGAATGCTGTACTGCCTCTCCTTTTCGCTGACCCGGCGACCCGTGCAGGTACGGGCACACGCCCGGGCTTGCACGGCCAGACCCTTATATCCATGGGCCTCGTTGACCTTGACCGCCTCCTATCCGGAGGCCTGCCACTGTCATCCGTCCTGCTCGTAATCGAGGTAAGGAAACAGGAACATTTTGCCAAGTAACACCTTCGCAGCCGCCCGTCACCCTCTTTCCCCCACCCAACCCATTCCACACCGGATCCCGCACACATCCAATACACCGTCTCCCGCACGCATTCGCAACTGAACCCCATCTCACTATCTTCACGCCAAACCCGAACCCCCTTTGGTATTCGTCCATTCAAGCTGCCGATCACTACCCCTCTACCAGGCCCCCTCCCTTCCCCTCCCTCCCTTCCCCCTCTCAGGACACCTCCTCAGGCCAGCACCTTAACCTGATGCGTTATTTTATTGCGGAGGGAGTTGCATGCCGCCAGGTGAGCTTATCTCTGGGTGTGTGGAGGGGGATCTGGAGATGGCTGTGCGACTTTGGCTGGCTGGCTGGGTGCGTGGATCCACCTGGCGCTGTAGAGGATACGTCCCCCACCTGTCAAGTCACCACAAGTGATAATTTTGGCATCCTGGTGACCCTCCCTCAGGCGCCCTGCCGCCACGCCTGCAGCTGCCGCCCGCACCCGCCACCTTAATCACCGTCACCGCCGTTTCTGAGCCGCGCCCTCCTGCGAAATTGGCGGTTCCGCTCTCACGAGCTACCTACCCGCTCTCCCCCCCCCCATGCTGCTACGCAGCGTGTGCTATGGCTCACGGCCAACCCCCCACCAGGGGGCCCCGGAGCCTTCCTACCCGCGGATGCCAGTGCATCGCAGGTAGGGAGACCCACGGGTCGGTGGCATAGAACTCTCTGACAGCTAGGCTGTGGCCCTTTCTGTATCTCTCCTCCTATTCCACCTCCTGTTCCACCTCCTCCGCCTGTTACCATGGACTCGATGTGGCTGCTGCCGGTGCGGTGCGGGTGGTGCCGGCGTTGTCCCTCACTTCGTATGGCCCTACGCCTGCAGTCCTTACATAAGCCTATCGTGCCGGCCTTCATCCATCCATTCATCCATCCATCCATTCATTCATCCCCACCACACAGTCTGGAGGCTCAGCAGCTGAGGAGGGTGGGGACAGCAGCAAGGACAAGGAGCAGCCGGAGCTTCGTATCGCTTGGCAATACAAAAAGTACATCAAGGACGAGCAGCAACCCGTACAAAGCTCGTACAGCACACGCGGATCCATGGCATCTTCCTCCTCTTCCTCCGCGGCCTCTACAGCCAAATCACTATCGTCAACTTCACCATCGTCATCCTCCTCTGCAACGCGCGCTGTTGCTGCGGGTGTGGGCCGCGAGTGGTGTCACAGCTTCGATCTGACTCGGCCCCTCGGTGCGGAGGCCCTCAAGGATGCACTGCTGGTGGGACGGTTGGGGGCACCGGGGGGGGGGCTGGGACCAAGGAATTTGGGACATAGGGGCGGTGCAGCTGGGAACAATGAATGAACACCCAACGGATTATTGGACTGTGGGGAGAAGAGGGATGAAGCGGTGATCTGATCGTGATCTGGGACGTTGCCTACCGCCCCAGTGAACATCGAATTGGCGTTGCTACTGCTGCCGGCGCTGCTGCTGTTACTGCTGTCTGGAGTGCACAATGCCCTGGTAATGTGCTCTCCTGCTGTGTGTTTTTTGGGACGCGTCGCGCCGGCCCTCGTCGTTTAGGACGTCGTACATTGCACCGGGCCCGATGCCTACGGGGAGGCTGACGGCCGCGCCGCAACCTTCATATCCTCATTGCGCAATGCCGCGGGGGCCGGACCCGGGCCCGGCTCCGCTGCGGTGGCGGCAGCGGCCCTGGCGGCGAGGCGTACGGAGAGCCCCGTGGGCCGGTTGGTGATAGAATCCCCGGGGAGCTTGGCGTGGGGCATCGGCGCCTCGGAGCAGGCGTTGGTACGATTGCTGTATAATATACGGCAGCAGGCGATGCAGGCTCGCTGTGCCGTCATGGTGACTGTGCCAGCAGGTGGGCCTGGTGGGTCCGGGAAGCTGCTTCGGTACCCGTACGGACGGCGTACGGAAAGCCAGGGCTATAAAGGGACAGATCGACCTCAAGGGTGAGGCGAGCTGGCTGGGGACTTCAGGGCCCAAGCCGGTGGGTCGAGGTCCTTCGGGCGTATGACAGACCAGGTAGCTTCCAAGGTTTTCCCCGGTCAGCTACATCATCATGACTCCCCCCCTCCCGGGCCCCCTTCAGGCCTGCTGTCCCCGGGTTGCTCCTGCCGGCTGCCCCACCTGGCGGATACGGTGCTGGCTCTGGAGGGGCTGGCGGATGACCTGCCGCTGGTGAAGCTGCTGCCGGACCCGAACACGTGAGAGAAGGGGAGATTTAGCGGGAGCCTGGGGGAAGGATGATGCCAAGGTCAAAAAGTGGAAATGGGGGTATGGGTAAATGGGTAGAGAAGGAGGCCGGAAATGGAACCAAAAAAAGGAGATCAAGGGGCTGCGAACTCAAGTGGTTCACCGTTTCCTGGAGCTCATGCAGGGTGCAGGACTTAGGGTTGTGCACCGGGAGAAAGCACCTCATGTTTTCGGCCCCGGGATGTCCTTCGCCCCCCCCCCCGGGCTCCCGCTTCTCAGGGCCGTGGCGTTGTTGAGCGTCCGCAAGCTGAGCTCTGCCGGCATGGTGGGCCCGCGCCTGCCAGATGGTCAGTTGTACGTAGTACGGCACAAGCGCCGGCGGTTAGGACTGAGTCCCGTGGAGGTGGATCCAGATGCGGAGGAGCTGCAGGCGGCCGCGGCGGCCCGAGCAGTTGAGGCGTTTGGCGGCAAGGCGGCCGCGGCGGCAGGCAGCGGCGGTGGCGCCGTGGCGCCAAGTGGTGGCACTGTGGCAGTGGCTGCGAAGACGGGGAAGAAGAGCGCGGCCTCGTTGCTATGTGGTGGGCCGCCTGCAGCTGGGAATAAGGCTCTGGACTTCTGAGAGGCCTCTGCACGCCAGCGGATGGGCGGCCCATGAGTGTAATTGTTTGGCCTGGCTTGGACTTGAAACAGCCTTTCCTTTAATACTACTTCATTACTGTTCCTAGATAAGTAAATAGGTTGTTACTTAAATTATCTATTTAAACATGACTGACCTTAAAGAGAACTTTAGTTTTTTTGGGATGCCCTTTTTGGGTGGCCCTTGTGCCCTGCATCTCGTGTTCAAACTGACAAGAGCAGGGGTCTGGTCGGTGCTCGTGTTGGCATGGGGCCACTCTGCTCTTGGAGTTGAGGGGAGGGTGACATCAGGACATATAAAGGTGCATGACGCCTTCTCGTGGTGATATGCTCTGGGGGCACAAAATAGGGAAGTTGCTAATCACGTACTACCTATCAGTTCGCAACGGACAGACGGTAGGCAAAGGGTGGATGGGTGCGGCACTTACCATGCGGACACCACCACCACCACCACACGCCACCTCGCACCCCGCGGTATCACTTCCCAGGTCGTGTGCTGCTGCACGCTCGGCCCCAGCGAACCCCACGACGGCGACCCAACGTATGAAGTGCAGAGAACCCCGCACCCACGGGATCCAGGACCCGACTTTTAAGGAAGACCTGCGCCCTTCCGCGAACGTGTATGAGCCTCTGAGAACACACGCGAAAGCAGAGAGACGCGAGAGAGCACAAACAAGTGGCACATATACGGCGACAGCGCCGCGGATGCGGAGCTGCTAACTGCAAATTTAACTCCATATATACCGCGCTCGGCTCATAAGATTGTAGCTGAGGAGCCCCACAACGTGACGGTAGCAAAACTGTGTGAGGGCAGCAGAAAGTCACCCGCTAGCTAAGATTCCGAAAATTAGGATCCGGGGGCATTGGGATTACATGTTTTACTACCTGTACTGGACAGTAACATGTGTTCCCTACACACACACACACACACACACACACACACACACGCACGCACGCACGCACACACGCACGCACGCACGCACACACACACACACACACGCACACACACACACACACACGCACACACACACACGCACACACACACGCACACACACACTACGGATTTTACATCAAGGGCACCCCGGCATGGCATTATTCCAATATGAGGAGTCACCCCAGCAGCAATGTTCCTTTGACACGCACCAAGGGGCTGTCCGACTTGCCCTGGTCCCACGTCATCATATATCAGATATAGATTGAAGCACTTAAGCAATACAATACTTTAAAACATATGTTGTTTTTGTTCGATCAGCTGCGCGTGTGTCTTTGCTTGTGGACTGGTGTTGCCCACAAAACAGCAAAACACACACAGACACACACACGCTTGAGCATACTTCTATTCACTTGACTGAGGTCTCGCCTTAAGAATCATCAGCGTATGTCCCCAGAGATCCATCACACCCACGGCTTCACCTCAACTTCCTGGTCGAGCTCTTGGCCTCGACTCCGTATTGCCGGGACAACGGAAAGACATCGTGCGAGCCCACATCGCATCATCACAATTGAAACCACCGGGGCCCCTCGCGGTACCGAGCCAAAGACCAGGAGCGATTATGTGATTCTTTGTTCCGTCACTTGCCATATTCGGTGTCACTCCGCGGCTCAGTCCAGTCCTGTCAAGTCTACTGCATGTACCTCCCCCGTTGACCTGGTCAACCAGGAAAGGAGCTTCCCCCCCACCTTATCCGGCCCTACCGGTAGCAGCCTACAATCCTGTCTTGACATCCGACACGGGGCGGCATTGGGTCCATGGCTTGCTTTACTCTTCGTAATCCTCATCCGACCCCACACACACACTCACACACTGCATTGAGTCCAGCACTCGTCATCATCCTACACCCCCATCGCTCTCATATATAAACGGTCGTTTTTCCAACTCCTTTAACTTTTTTAAGAGAGTAATGGACGTCGCACCTATCAAAGTTTCTTCGTGGAGAAACGGGACATACTACCCCCAAAAACGTTTACCAAGCCATCGTCCGGAAAACTGCCCTGCCCGCGCCAGCTAGCGGATTCACGCAACGCCTCCGCTGCCTGCGTCATTGTCGCACATAATGAAAGCGGAAAAAGCTGCTGTGAAATCATCTAGTTCACCGTTTGTAGCAGTAAGACAAAATCGGTGTTCCGCATAAAAACTTTTCAGAACCACCCAACCAGCAAACCTTCCTGGGCGACATTCAAAAGCAAGATCACCTTCGTCGGCATTTATGCGTCATGATAACGTATAAGGTATAACGAAGGATCTTCGCGTACATGGCTCTCGTTTCCGCCCCTGGGGACGCTGCGGCGAGCAACCGCAACAGCGACAACAACAAAAACCGCACTCTGCAAAAGTCGCTCTTATTCCAGCCCTCAACTCTCTCCAACTCAATTCACCATCCGAGGCCAAAAGCGCTGTGCGTTTTGATTCGCACACGAGCCCAGGAAAACCAACGTCAACGCACCATCGCCGTAATCTCCGCAATCTTTTAGACAATGTCGCCGTCAATATCATCACACCTCATCTTTGCCTCAATAACACAAAGGGTCGCCATCTACACAACCACGACCCGCAATCGCAACGAAACAACGGCAGCAATCAACCGGGCGGCGGGCAGCTGGGATGGGTACTCCTAGAACGGACATGGGGACGATACACTCCTGTTACGAAACACACACACGCCACACACCTATTCGCGGCTTCAGATAAAGCACACACCGTCGTGGAACTAGGTCCCTAGGCATTTTAGAGAGAAGGTGGAGGAGGGGAAATCAGCGAAGAGTAGGCAGAGGGACGAAGGCCCCTGCTCGAGGTGTTAACGAGGGTACAGCGGCGCTATAGAAAGAGTTGGAAGCCGAGCAGGCACGCCAGTTCTTTATTGCTCACGGCGTCTTGGTATTGTCAGTTACCTGGTTGTGATGATATACACTGTTCTGGTGCTACAATATGTGAGATGGGCTCTCAAAGCTTCGAGCGCGGCGGTGGCAGCAGCGCCGGCGATGGCAGTACGGCGTTGCCGCCACCGCTACTCCCATTCGCCGCCGCCGGAGCTGCTGCAGCAGCAGCCGCTGCCTGCTGGCGCTGCTCCAGCTGCTGCTGCAACTGCATCAATAACAGCAGCTGGCCAGATTGGAGGCGGCTGCTTTCACTCACATCATCGCGGGCGCGGCCACCGCCCCCACAGATCTGAACCGCTGTCGCCGTCGCCGTCGCCGCTGCTACCGTCCTGCCACCACCGGGCTGCTGTTCAGCTTGTCGCGCACCGCCACTACTTTCCAGTCTCGCCGTCTGGTGATGGTGATCATGATGATGATGATGATGGTGGTCGTGGTGCTGCATCGTTGACATCGTCCCCACCTCCCGGGCGCCTCGGAGGCCCGGACCCCCGCAACACCCCGCCAGGCTCCTACAGGAACGGCCCGCCGCAGCCGCAGCCGCCGCCAGCGCCCCCGCCCTCGCCGCATCCGTAATCATAGGGTTCACAGACGCGCCTGCCGCGGCAGCGGTAGCGGCGCCCGCTGGCGTTCGCGGCGAATCCGCCGGCGCCGCCGGCAGCGGCGCTGCATGACCGCCGCCCGCCGGCGTTAGCGGCGCCGGCAGCTTATACCCATGCATGTGCTCCAGGGTGGCGCCGAAAAACTCCATCACCGCGTCGTCCATGTAGGATCTCCCCAGCGGCCAGGCGCCTTGAAGGAAAGCCACGTGACCCCCCCGCCGCGTGAGAGCCAGGAGGGTGGACGGGTTCCGGGAGCACTCCACGTCGGGTACGATACTGGATCCGGATCCGGGAAGAAGGCACCGTACAGATGTACAGTCGGGGCCAGGAGGCCGCGGGGTGGGTGGGCCGGAGGGGGTTGGGTAGGCCGGGAGGAGGTGCCGGCCAGGTGGGTTCCGGGGAGCAGAGGAGGTTATGTGCAGAACCGAGTATATGCCCCTCAGCCGCATAATCCCCACCCCACCACCTTCCACTGCCGTTCACCACTATGCCCCTACCCGCCACCTCAATTCAACCCTCTCACAACTCCTCCCTCCCCATCCCCATCTCCAGATCACCCATTTAAACACTCCCTCCCACGCCATCCCCACTGCCCCCTCCCCCTTCCGCTGCCACCCACCCCAGGAACGGGTCATCCTCCGCCAGCAGCATGAGGGTGGGGGTGGTGATGGCGGGAATGTACTCCAGGGAGGAGGCCGCATCGTAGTACTGCTGCCGGTCAGCGAAACCCAGCGAGGCGGGCAGACCGCGGTCCTCAATGCCCATCACCGTCCAGGCCGCCAACACAGCGTCCACATCCAGCCGCGTGTGGGCCTCGATGTCGCGGCGGTGCAGGGCAATGTGCTCGCGAACTCTTTAGGGATTAGGGATTAGGGAGGCCGTGGGAGCGGACGGCGAGGAGAAGGGCGTGAATGCGTACGAGCGAAAAAGTCGTTAGGGGAAGTGGAGGAAGTAGGGGGGTGGGAGGAAAAGGGCGTGTGCGTATGTGAGTGTACATACGAATACTCTGAAGAGCGCGACGGTTGTTGTTTCTTGGCGTTGGAATGGACCCACCATCATTACCCTCACTCCGCCCTTATTCTTCCAAATCCCACCCAGCCAGCCCAGGCCGTAAAAGCCGCCTCTTCCACCTGCCTCCCTCCTCTCCCGCCCCTCCGGGCCCCAGAACCCCCGCACTTGTAGGCCACTGCCAGATTGTACAGGAAGCTGATGGAGGTGGGGTCCGACAGCTTGGCCGCACTGAGCCCCAGGCTGACCGGGGAGCTGACCACCGCCGCAGCCGCCAGCCCGCTGCCGCTGAAGAGGTGCGGCTGGCCGGGGGGTGGGGCGTGCAGCCCGGCATCCGCCTCCCCCACGTACTTCGTGAGTTTGAGGCCCCCTAGGGAGTAGCCCACAGCCAGCAGGGGCGCTGAGGGGTAGCGACTGGGGAGTGAGAAGGAGAAAGGGGAGGGATGGGAAGAAGGGAAGCAGGTGGGGCAGGGCGGTAAGTAATGGGGGGGGACAGAGGGAAGCCCAGTGACAGCGGTGGTGGTGGTGTGGTCCACCCAGGGTGTGTGTGTAGTGAAATCGTGGAGGAAAAAAGCAACACACAACCCCGTCCGTCCATCCGTCTGTCTGTCCGCCTGTCCGTCAGCTGTCAGAGACACCTCCACCTCCTCCTCCCGGCCCTCGCCGTCATTCACCCGCCCCTCTCCCTGCCATCCTTATTCGTGCATCTTAACTTAACAACCCACAACACCCGCGCACACACCTTTGCTGCGGTCATCCAAAACCCTCAAACCCCCTCTGGTACCGTCTTTCACTCCAACCACCTCCGATGTGTTCCTTACGAGCTTCCCCCAGGGCCCCCCTCCTCTTCCCTCCCCTCCTTCTCCTCCTCCTCGCAACACCTCACACCGCCCACAGCCCAAATCCTTAGGCTCCTTAGGCGGCACACACTCACGCCTTGAGCGAGTAGACCGCCGTGAAGATGTCAGGTGACATGGTGGCGGAGTACCCCCGGGGGGCTGTGAAAGGGAGACCGTTGCAGCCCCGGTAGTTGAGCACCGCCGCCCGCCAGCCGCGAGCCAGAGCCGCAGCACACACCCACTTGGCGTACCCCTCGTGACTGCCGCCGTTGATGCCGTGGCACACCAGCAGCACGGGCGCCGAGGCGGGAAGGGGAAAGTCGGGCGCGTCGCAACCGCCAAACCAGTCCAGGCCCAAGGTGGCGCCGTCGACGGTTAGGATTAGTTGGCGGTTGTAACGGCTACGGATGGTGAGGGTGCGCATGACTGATGGAGGGGGAACGAGGGTTGGGCGGCGCGAGGGAGGGGGTCCCCGGAAGGAGCGAAGGTTTATGGGAGTGAGGGAGGGGGTGGTGAATTAGAGGAAGAGAGATTTTTGCTCTTGGGGGGAGTGAGGGGGGGCGTGCACGGTGCCAGGGAAACTATGCTGCAGTTGAGTGACTAGTTTGTCTGGCACGCACACGCAGAGCTGCTGTTTCGAAAAGTGCCAACACAGCAATACTCCACATGGCCACTCCACCTCGCTACCGCGAACACGGCAGTGTGGCCACATAGGCGTACTTGCATGAGGCTGTAGCGTTCCATGCTAAGAGCCCGATGCCTAGAAACAGTCCAAGGTTCAATAAGTGCGGAATGCAACTTACAGCCTAGGAGGGTCTGCGCGTGACGATTAGCAGCCCAGGGCGTGGGGGCAAAAGGCCGCAGCAGGGCGTTGCAATGGGGAAGCACCTTCTCGCGGAGAGGTCCATCCGCAAGCCATATCCGGGGGGGTGCGGCGACGTTGTCATTGTAATGTTGCCTGGGTGTACAACCGTCAGCCAGCACAATGGAATAGACTGGATAATCTTCGAAGTTATTCTGGGAGAGGCCAGGCGGCCAGTGCGTCGGTGTGCAAAGAAAGGGGAAATACGCAAAATCGCAAACTGATGTGCCTAGAGGCGCATTTAGTTACTGACCAGTAAGCCAGAGCTGCCGTAGCTCCTAAAGCCAATCCGCCAGCCACGCAAGCAGCAGGCGGAGGAGCGTCTTTCATAACTCCTCTCGGCTTGTAAAGGCAACTTGGAATAAGAGATATTAAAATGAAAATTTTTAATTCTTATGAATCCTATGCATGCTGTAGGAAGTCTTGGATGGTGAGGAAGGGAGGCGTTCGAGTCTCAACTGGCGTCCAACTAAGGCCTAGGGATTGCGATTATCATAAAGCAACAAAGTAAGGATCACATTCAAAGTCCTTCCGTAAGCATTTATGACACATCCCAAAAGCTAATTAGGCACACAGCTCCTGGCTCTGAACAGTATCCTCGCAAAGCGATTGGACGAGCAAATTCCGTTAGAGAAAAGCGCTTAATGCTGGCAACGTTTCTACCGAAATTCGTGTTTATCTTTCGTCTCCAGGACATCACTCCGTTGCTTCGCTATGTGGGGATGCACTTAGGTTCCGCCTAGGTACCCGACCCGCAGCAAGACTTCCCATGTCCCGGAACGTACATGGTGCCTGGAGTCCAGTGGTTTTCCAGAAGTCAAGCATTATGTGCATCAGCTTGGCACTCGTGCCTCAGCTGCTTCTGCTGGTGTCATGCTGGCTTCAGCCTGCGTCCAGCAACGAGCATCTCGTTTCGGGCTCCGACGCTTTCGTTGGAGGCGCCAGACACGCCATTCGGTCCTTCAGCAACACTGCATCAAACAACATTCAGTGCACGCCTCAGGCGCCGCGGACGGACTGCGGTGCGTATGCCTCGCCCCGCGTTCTCGGCCTTTTCGTTCCATTTCCTGCGGTCCAGACCCACGGTACACGGCCGAGACACCTACATTCCTCTGGCACGTCCGTAACACTAATACAATCCTGAAATGTATTCCATTTTACTACCATCAAACTTAACGACGCATTATTTTACTTTTGGACCCAGTGCATGCTCTTGGCTCCCTCCCTGCCTTGGTACTCCATAAAGCGACGGGAGGGGATCAGCAGCTCTCGCCATCAACGAATCCAGGGGTAGATCATGCGTACGTACGTTATAACCCTTTACCTTCCCTCCTGAGCTGTCGAGGACGTGGTCCTTGCTGTGTTGCCCCCTCTTTCCCTTCCTCAGGCTACTTCGGCATCCAGCAGCCGGAGTGCGAAAGCCGCGGGTGCTGCTGGTCGCCCGTCGCCGTCGCAGCGGCCGCGGAAGAGGGAAGAAACACAGAACCTGACGGCAGCGCTGCTTTCGCCACCGTGGCCGGCGGCGGCGGCGCCGGCGGCGGCGGAACCGCTGCCGCAACAGCAGCAGCAACGGCGGGCACAGCTGCTTCGGCGGCACAGGGCAGCCAGAATGACCTGCCGTGGTGCTTCTTCCCCAACGCCCAGGAGCAGGAGCCAGTGTACGAAGTCGAATCCATACAGCCTTCTGGCCCAGGTTGGACCGGCAGTCCGCATCATAACAATGCGGTCGCACGTCGCCGGGGAAAGGGGGACGAATAACCCTAGACAACAACCCTACGTTGTATGCCATACCCTTGGCAACGGGAACAGTACAGTACTATTCCTTTCTCGTCGTTCCGCCTTCCCCTTTTCCCCTCCTCTTCCCCGGAGGACCTCCTCGGCGTCTCAGAATAAGGGAAATTCTCCAGTGATCCTTACGATGCGAAGATTCTTTTCGGTCTGTTGGAAATGACAGACACTCATACACCAGAGAATGGTAACAGCAGTAATAGATAGGACCCAATTGGGGGGTCCGGCGCATTGCTGGTCTTAATACGGTCCTCTGCAACGTCTGTGGCAGTGTTGGTTGCTGAGGTTATGCAGCGTGTCCTCCGTCGTGCTCCTGACAGGAGGCGCCATTACCACGCTGATGCTGCGGCTCCGTCAGGAAGGAGACGCAGCTGCCACTGCCACCACTGCAGTTTCCTCACGCCGGATGCAGCGTCCCGACGATGTGAATCAGCATCGGCATCAGCACCAGCATGACCAAGCTGATTCGCTGTACCAACACCAGCAGAAGCAACAGCGACAGCACTTCCGACACCAGCGGCAGCAGCACCATCAGGGCTCGGATCTGGGCGCTGACTGTGAGCGACTGGAGGTGCGGTTGGAGCAGCAGGCGGCGCACCGGCTGTACATCCGGGTGCAGCCCGCGGGGCAGGAAGCACCGGGCGCGGCGGCAGCAGCAGCAGGGGAAGGGGAAGGCGAGCCGGAGGAGAGCGCGGAGAGAGGAAAAGCAGGACTGCTTGAGGCGCGGTGGCGTGTGCCAGAGGAGCTGTTGCCCAGGTGGGTTTGGAAGGTGGTGTACGGGTTAGAGTGCGCGGTAGCAAATGGTTTGGGGTCTGGGTGCCTGACCGAATCCTTTTTGAATAGGGCCCACAGTGTCATGCGGGAAGCGTCCCTTGGAGCGCTGACTCCACCCGATCGGGGTCCATTGTAAATACTGCAAACTGGGTACCTGGAAAGCAAGGAGACGTGCACTGCAGGGGCACCTGGTGTGGCACGAATTTCCCTTGGGGCCCCGTTTGGCGAATTGTTTTTTTCCACTCCGATCACACTTCTGGTGCTTTCCAAATCTCTCTGGCGAGCACAGCTGTCTATCCTAACAGTGGTTCAGATTTTTAAACGGATTTAGCTCATCCGCCTAATATGCCAAGCCAAAACGTTCATTAAGTTTAGTAATACTCCATACACATCAACTTAAAAAAGAATACATATTGCGACGCGGTAATGCAGACTAAGGCAGACCTAAACTCGCGCGTGCGGAGCGGAGCTATACTCGACCTTGGTTGCAGAGCCTTAATTAAAAGGTTTAATAATGACAAGAAGGTTTAAGATTTGTTAATGTCACACAGAAAAGGAATTGAGCCAGCGGTCAAGAGATTGCTTTTGACCCACCATCACGCGCAGTGTTGCCTGATGGGAATCGTCTTTGGGTCTGGGTTTGCCGATTTCCTCACGAAAGTATCTTTGCGCTTGGGGCAATGTCGCAGCCTATGAGATCTAATCGAGGCGCGACTATTGCTGGTTGAAAACTTATTCCTTCCCCGTCGGTCGTGTTCTTCGGAACCTTCCGCAATATTTGGCGGTCCTCGGACCCACCCATGAAATTGATGTATGACCACTATGTATCCCTCCCTGAAAAGATCTTACATGTTAATGTTTTACAACGTAATGTCCGTTATAGATGCTATTAATAGTATTAGGATTGTTGCTATGTATGCCGCGATTTTTATAGAAGGCGGCCAATGCACATTAAGACATATGCCTCTCCTATTGTTTCGTTGCGTTCTTTTTTAAATGATTACATGCGTTGTCACTTAGAATCACCGGCCGCACGAACCGGTTTTCGCAACTTTACCTGCACCACCTGTGTTTGAAGCCCAGCTTTCATCTATGTTTTCCAAGCTATCTTTTCCTGGTCATCATCTGCCGCGCCACGTCTTTCGACGTTTCCCGCCAGGCCACCATCTCCCTCCAAGCCACCCGCTGCTCCCTTGTATCAGCTCCACCTTCCCACCGCCGGCGCGGACTTCAGCCTCAAAGTCGCAAGGGCGAAAATTCTAACCGGAACAACGGAAACCAAATCAGCTGGCCTTAACGGCTACGGCGGAAATGGTGCGAGAGGACGAGGTACTGCAGATGCAAGTGTTGGCGCACAAGACGACGATGTCAACGGCAACGAATCCAGCGACCAGATCCTGCTGGATCTGAGCGGCAGAGGATGTTTGGTCTTCAAACCGCAATTCCTACAGCTGCGAGCGCAGGTCCCTACCGACATAAACCTGTACGGCATGGGTAGGTGTACGGCGGCGAGTATATGTAGGTAAAGCCGCCGCCCGATGAAGCAACACCCTAAACAAACTAGAAGGCTGTGGGTGTCTTCCGATGCGGTTTCCGTAACTGTATGGAGACGTGCGTATGTACCTATGTGGCGGCACCTAGGTAGCGTTGAGGGTTGTTGACGCCGGCTGGGTACGGAAAGGACGTATGCATTAAAAATGCACCTCCTCATCCCGCATGATGCGGCATGTGGCCTTCGCAGTCACCGTCGCCCGTTGGCAAATGTGTATGTGCGGCAATCAATGGTTGCGAGTTGCGAGGCGCCTCCAATACCCTGCGCGCCACGCCACGGGGTGATCCCCCCGTCAGGCGCCCAAAGTGACCACCCACTTCATCATCGTAATCAGCCTCCTACCGTCATCCTCTACGTCACCTGACCAGGCGAGACGACGCAAGCTGGCGGCCTAAAGCTCCCCCGCGACGGCTCCTATCGGGCCCTATGGAACAGCGACACACCCGCCTCTGCCGTCGGCGTCAACCTGTACGGCTCTCATCCCGTACTATACGGCATCGCGCCCGGAGGCACTAGCTTTGGTTGGTTTCTTGCCAACAGCAACGCGATGGATTTCGCTGCGGGGGCCGGTGGGGACGTGACCTTCCGAATGGTGGGCGGGATTCTGGAGCTGTGGGTGTTTTGTGGCCCCGGTCCGGAGCAGGTGACGGCGCAGTACCAGGAGGTGGTGGGACGGCCCGCCATGCCGCCGCGTTGGGCGCTGGGATTCCACCAGTCCAGGTGCGCGTGCGTGTGTGTGTATCTATGTGTGTGTTATGTGCGTGTATGTATGTGTGCGTGTGTCCGTGTGTATGTATGTATGTTGTTACAGGGTGGTTAACTTCGCCAGCGGCCCCCTTTCCCGGGGCAGTCCCTGCTCTCCCCTGCTAGAGGGGCACCCTAATCCGTCACCCCATCCGACTTCAGAGTGTATTCGTTGGGTTCGGCAACTCACCACCAGCATCCATCCAAATCTAGCGGATCAACGGCGCAACAACTTAGTTACTGGTTAGTTTGCAAGTTGATTTTATCACGTCCTACATCGTCCATATGATGGGGGGCCACCTCCCATTTCAACACTCCTCAAACACCCGAGGAGTCGGCAGGCGGATTTGAACCGGGTCGGCCGGGAGCAGAAGTCAGGCCTTAACCTCTGCCAGCCGCCTGCCTATGTGTGTATGTATGTATGTGTTGTGTGCGTGTGTGTTTGCATGATTGTGTTCGTGGCAGCCACTTGACAGCCGTTACGGCCGATTAACGGCGAGGAGACGGGATAGGCAGTGACAGATGTGTGACATGACGACATGGCGGGTATGTGCAGCGTCGCACGCGCACAAAGCATACATCTTTCTTCCGTGCAGCATAAGTACATACATACATACGGACATACGGACACATATGTGCTGTGAGCTGAGGGTGGTGGTGTGAAGCGCTGAAACCCGCCTGTCCATAACCACGCACGCCGCCTCAAGCGCGCACAGGTACGGGTACGGCAGTGTGGACGAGCTGGAGGACGTAGTTGCGTCGTACAACCAGGCACGCATCCCGCTTGACGTGGTCTGGAGCGACATTGACTACACGGACCGAGCGCGGATGTTCACAGTGGACCCCGAGCACTACCCCCAACAGCGACTGAGGGCTTTAGTGGACAGGTTCGTCGTCGCGCGTCCTGCGAGGGGGGGGAGGTTCTCTTTATGCTACTCGGGGGGGGGTTTCGGAGGCGCTCCGTTTGGAATCGGAAATCGGGAATCTGCCATGCCGGGTGTTGAGGGCGGAGCTGGCCGGGGGTTGATCCGGATGCGCGACAGACAGACGCACAGAGAGACGTCCGCGCACACATGCGCACATGGGCGCACACAAATACACAAAAACGTTCTCCGTACCAACGGACCTCCCATGTGCTAGCTTGGCCCTGTTTTTGGCCCTGTCTTCAGCATACACACATACACACACATACATGCATACACACTAGCGCTTCCAGAATCCATCCAGGCCCTGAAATCCCCTTTTCTCAAACCTCTCTGAATTCCCACTCAGCCTACATGCCAGTGGGCGGCGCTGGGTGCCTATACTGGACTGCGGCATCACGGCGCTGCCTGGAGCTGGGTACGAGCCGTACGAGAGGGGCTTGTCGTACGATGTCTTTATCAAGGACAGCGGTGGGCAACCGCTGGTGGGACAGGTGGGTGCGGAAGCTGGTGCGTGTGTGTGTGTATTAGTCAGTTCATAGCTGCGTGTCTGTGCGTCTGTATGGATGTGCGTCTTTAAATGTATGTATGGGTGGTAGAGGAAATGAGAAAAGGGACGCTGAAGCCCCCGGGGGGTGTTTCTGCGCTCCAGGGTGACTCGCGGGTCGTGTTTCGCTGCCCAGGTATGGTCAGGGCCTACCCATTGGCCGGATTTCATGCACCCCAACGCCACGCCGTACTGGACGAGCCTCATGGCGGAGATGTACGACAAACTGCCGTATGACGGCATCTGGCTGGATATGAACGAGCCGTCGAACTTTTGCACGGGCGAGTGTGAGCTGCCGGCGCGGCGGTCACCGTCTGCAGCGGCGGCGGCGGCAGCGACAGAGGTTGGCGCCGCCGCTGCCGTCGCCGCCGCCGCCGCTGCTTCTGGCCGTCCGGCGGGGCCCTTGGGCATCGCTTGTGTACTGCAGTGCAGACAGCCCGGGTGGGTGTGTTGTCCGTTTTGACGGTCCACAGTATACAATAACAAGATAGAGACAATTTAGAAGATGAGCAAGAAGAAGAAGAAGACCAAAGGGCGCTGCCGGACGTGACAGGGTACCGAGGGGGACGGCCTCCGGCAAGGGTAGGTTTACTTGGGAGGAGTACTTGATCGCTTCCTCACCACCTAGAGTTTAACTTGGGGTTTTGAGGACAACGTACCTCTTCTGTCCGAGGTTCCCCACACACCGGGTTTACACTTAATGAAAAAGTCGGCAGTAGTTGTTTTTTCCCTGCATTGCGCCCATTCATCATCATCGTATGTTCTGTTTCCTCCCCCCGGCCCCCCTGGGCACCCTCTCCTCCCATTCCGCAGTCCAGACGACGCGCTGTCCAACCCGCCGTACCGCGTCAATAACGGTAACCGCCATGCGCCCTTGTACGGCAACACCCTGCCGATGACGGCCGTGGGGTACGGTGGTGTACGGCAGTACGACGCGCATAACCTGTACGCGCTGGCGGAGAGCCGTGTGACTCACGCAGCGCTGCGGTCGGTCAACCCCGGCGCAAGGCCCTTCATCCTCACCAGGTGGACAGACTGCTTGTACGGCGTTGCACGGTCTGTACGACATGTACTGGAATTTTAAAAATTCCTGATGGAGAGATGGCTAGAACATTAGTAAAGTCAACTCAGCACTAAGTCTTTTCCCAAACCTTATCCTCGATCTGGCTAATGATAAACGAGTCCCACCCCCATCCTACGCATCCTGTGAAGCCTCCCCCATCCCCCAACCTCTCCCCTCACAAACATTGGTCCTTTGGAAAAGCATCACGTTGTGGGCAGCTGTTTCTTTTATTTTTTGATCACCATACATACATACATAACACCCCCCCGCAAATACACCTTGCAGGTCTTCCTGGGCTGGTCAGGGTCGCTACTCGGCTCACTGGACTGGGGACAACACCGCCAGCTGGGATGACTTGCGGAGGTCTCCGGGGGGCCTTATGGCGGCATCTCTGGCGGGTATGGCCCTTGCGGGGGCGGATGTTTGCGGCTTCATGGGGGCCACCAATGAGCAGCTGTGTGCCAGGTGAGGGAGGTACGGAATTGCGTGTATGTGTGTATGTATGTGTGTTGGGAGGAGGGTAGAGGAAATGGGGGTTGATACTCGGAATGTAGAGGGGGCAAACATGGGGGGCGGGAGGCCGGGTGGTGTGTGGGGGGGAGAAATCCGGGTTGGGTTTCCTGAAGGTTGGGATTTTTTCTCTAGGGGCTCGTACCGTACGGGGGGCCATGGAGAGGAACCCGAGTATAGCGAGCGTGTCCTCATCATACAACCTACGAATGTTTTGTGTTCGCTGTCGCTTTTGCGTTCCTTAATAACCAGCCCGGGAGTGTAGCTTTCCCCCCCCTCCCCTCTTACATACTCCTGGCGTATGAGCCTATCCTTGGCATCAGCGTCACTCGTTCGTGGTTCGTCTTTCCCCGCCTCTCACCCCTCCCCCTTCCCACTCGCTCGACCTCGATCTCGACCTGGCAGGTGGTTGGCAGCGGGCGCCTTCTACACCTTCGCTCGCGACCACAGCGACCGAGGCTCACCCCCTCAGGAGCCCTACCGCTGGCCGCTGGTGGCGGAGGCGGCGCGTAATGCGCTGGGCGCTAGGTAGGCGCGTTGTGCCGCATGTGCGCAACATGTGTGCTGTCACGTGCATGTGCGGACCTTTCCCTGTTTGTGACGTGCGCGGCCCTCTGCTGACCAGCACGCGAGGAAGACCTCTTTTGTTGCTAAAGAGTTGGCCCGGCTCGCCGTGTCTCGAAAACGTCGTACTGGTCTTACAGGTACTCTCTGTTGCCGTACCTGTACACTGCCTTTTACCTGGCGCACACCCGCGGCGGCACGGTAGCACGGCCGCTGGTCTGGGCGGTCCCAGGTGACCCACGGGTCACTGATCTGTCCAGCCAGTGGCTACTGGGGGATGCGTTGATGGTGGCGCCCGTCCTGGCGCCCGACATGGACACGGTGAATGTGTATTTCTCCGGCCCCGGCCCCGCCGACCTCTCCTCTGAGTACCCCGACCACGGCACCCCCGGGAGCAGCGGAGGCCGCAGCAAGGCATTTAACAGCAGTAGCAGCAGCAGCATTTGGAGCGGCACTAGCAGCAGCGGCGTAGGCGGCAGCAGTATCAGCAGTGGAACGTGGTGTCGCTACAGCGACTTGAGCGACTGCTACACGGGTAGGCCCGGGGGGGGGGTTGGGGGTTGGGAGGGCCGGGGGGGGGTGAAGGGGTAATTTCTCGTCTTTCTCGTACCTGTGTGCCGCATTGAAGAGAGGGGACGACGTGCGTGCGTGTCTTTGTGTGTGAGTGTGTGGGGGGAGGGAAGCGCACAGATCTGTAACAAACGGTTTTTCCTGTCTCGACATGGTGTGGTCTGTCTTGACATATCTCCTTGAACGCACTCTACCTCCCACGCGCCACGCCGGTACTCCCGGCTTTGCGCGGTCTGCGTTACCTTCTGGGCCCGATGTCGGCGCTGCTCTGCACTCTAAGCGCACCTACCCTCCTGGCTTCATGGTGCCGCATTCGTTTTGCCGTCGGGCCTTCGTGAGGGGCCGTCTTTCCCCCCCTTTCCAGTTTCTATTACTTCTTCGCCGCCTCTACACCTACCTTTAATATTTTACGGCTTGGCTCTACTGCTCCTTTTCCGCTCTTGTTTTAGTTTTGGCGGCTAGGTAGGTAGTTTTCCGCTGTCGTCGTCACCACATCATCCCGAGGACTGCTTCTTCACAACCGTCGACTGGTCAGTTCTGCTACCGTCCTGTACATCCGCCGCAGCACTCTTTCCGTGGCTGCAGCTTCACTCGCTCGTCATTCGTCTTTTCCCCCTTCCAGGCTCCCACCTGGTACCCGCCAACCCCACACCCGCCAGGCCCCTGGCGCCGCCTGGTCCCGAACACCGGAACCCATCATCCCCCGCAGCTTCTCCTCTCCTAAGCCCCTTCTTTCCCTCCCCCCCCCCGTTTCCCGCCAACCTGCTAACTCATCTCCCTCCTTATA
The DNA here is from genome assembly GCF_000143455.1 of Volvox carteri f. nagariensis. Taxonomy (NCBI): domain Eukaryota; kingdom Viridiplantae; phylum Chlorophyta; class Chlorophyceae; order Chlamydomonadales; family Volvocaceae; genus Volvox; species Volvox carteri. The sequence goes on from NW_003307613.1 coordinate 391,214, forward strand.
AAGTACCTTGACTGTCGCATGCACGTATGTACCATTCCCCCCTCCCCCGCGTCCAGGTCCTTCTTGGCGCCAAGTCAAATCTCCACTGGGCGCCGCGCCGCCCCTCTTCCTCCGAGCAGGGTCTATCGTACCCACACAGCCGCTCGCCAGCCCCACCGCCCCCACCGCCATCACGACCTCCAGCGTCGCCGCCTCGCCCCTCACACTCCTCGTACTGCTCTCTGCCGCCGGGTCAAGCGCACAGGGGCATCCGCCCGCCACAAGATCAGGATTTGGATCTGGATCCATGGATGTGGCGGCGGCGGAGCGGCGGGATATCAGGGACGACCTGGTGGCGAACGGATTTCTATACGCGGACAATGGCACGGCCCCGGATGTGGGCGGGTCCGGGTCTTTAAGAGTGCGGATGGCGGCGGGTGCCAGCCTGGCGGCGGGGTCGGGCTGGATGGAGTTTCATGTCGAGGCAGCAACAACTCCGCCACAACCGTGGCGTGTTCCGAAGCCGCGTCATGGTCTTGGGGCTGTGGATGGGTTTGGCAGCACTGGCGATGAGATGTTAGCGGCGGCGGAGGGGCCCGCTGGCGCTGACGTCGACGTACGGCAGCTGCGTGTGTGGGGTGTGGTAGTGGTGGGTGTGGCGCTACCGCCGGGTAGTGTTGGGTTGGAGGTTGAGGTTGAGGTGGAAGGGTTGGCTCCAGTACGGCTGGAGGATGGGGTGCGGTTGGATCTGGCAGGGCACCTGTTGCGGTTGGAAGGATTGAATGTGTCGGCAGTAAAATCTTTCCGGCTGGCGTGGAAGCCGAAGGCTGCGGTATCGGCGCCAGTGACGTCGTCGGTAATGTGATCGGGGACGTCTACGTTGGTTGCTTGGTCGTTTCGAAAATGCGTCATCCGTGTAACTCGGGAACATTTAAGCGTAGTACCTACCGCGGGGATGAATTACAGTGGGTGTGGAGGAGGGGCAAAAGAGAGGCAGGAGTCGTGGCGTGCTACGCTCTCGCAGTGTAAAGTACACTGGAAAGGGAGTCATGTCGGAAGCTATGGTCGGTCTCATGCAGCAAACCTATTGTGGTTGGCACCACTTTTAAGGATGCGTGCGCAGTCACACCAGTTCCCAGTTTCCTAATCCAACGACAAGTGTTGTAGCGAGAAGGCCACCATACAGCTCCACGCTCCGTAAATGTGATGTACTAGTCTCCATAAATGCCACTTCCCCTTTGCCATGTTCCCGTTGCAAATTTCCGTTAGGATTGGACGTGTAAGCGCCTGCAGTTGGCACTGGCAATAGTTCTTTTCCTAATTTAGCGCTATAACGCGTAACTGGCAGTAGTAATGTGCCTTTTGAGCACGTTCCCCTCCGCTAAGCCCCAAACCATGCACAGCATGCACAGCATGTACAAGGCTGCAGCGTAGAGCAAAGCACTTTCATAGGTTCTGACGTGACTCCATTATTACTTTAGCAAATTGTATACATTTGAAACGTGCTGTTTAATCAGAGGACGGACTTCCGTTGATGGAGCGGGATGCACTTTTGCCTGAATAACAGACTTGCTGATCGATGAGCTTGCGTGATTTGGAAGGATGTGCACGATAGAAAAGGTGAGAACCTCGCCAGTAGAAGGCAGCCAGCGAAGGAGTTGGCACCCTTCTCGCGCGAAAGCTTTGCGACTGACGAAGTCTTTTCGAATGCCTTTGCACGCTGCTCGCTGCTTCCATAAATTGCGTCAACTGTCGTTTTGGCCGAATTTTTAGTATTCCATAAAGCCTAGGGAAACACTTAGCTGTCCGCCATGCAGATTCTCATTAAGGGCATCCGGAGTTTTAGCCCAGATAATGAATATATCATCGAGTTCTACAAGCCTCTGACCATCGTCGTCGGTTCGAATGGAGCGGGGAAGACGGTGCGGGGTCATGGGGGTGTATGTCGGGGTTTAGCTTGCCAGGTGCCTCCAGGACCTGTCAGCTGCATCACGCCCTGTATATTCCAGGGTTCACCGAATATCCTCCATACTCAGACCTCCATGCTTATGTATGGCTGCCTGATCAGATATGTCACTATCCGATTCCCTCTCCTCAGGGTTGTGGCGTCGCCATAATTGCGCATAATTGTGCTTTCCTATGCTTTCAACCACATAACCTCCCTTTGCCCCTACTTCCAATCAATCAATAAACACTATTGCACGGTGATAGCGTAGCCTCATTCGTCTCCCCGACCCCTCGATGGCTGCGCCACAAACGCCTGCCTCAGGCCTTTTAACCCCTCCGACCCCATTTTCGCCTTTCGCCATTTCATCCTTTGTGAAATCCCATCTGGTCACGGCTGGCAGACCATCATCGAGTGCCTCCGCAATGCCACCACCGGCGAGCTGCCGCCTAACACTCGGCAGGGGCAGGGCTTCGTGCACGATCCAAAGGTGTGTTAAGAAGGATAAGCAAAAAATTCTCACCTTGCAGAGATCGCCGCGACATCTGGGCGCGTGTACCTGTGCGTGTACTTGGTCCTGCACCAGGAGAAGAGATAGGGGCATGCTTGCTTGGGGGCATGCATGCTTAGGGACGTCATGGGAAGTACAGGCAATACAGGTGCACATGGATGGAGATGAATACACCCAGACCGACACTTCCTTGTGTTTTTTTATTTTCCTTTTAAAGGCCCATGATTAAATTTACCTTTTGTCTTGGTCCCATACTGTAATGACTTGCCTTCTTATATTTGGCGGAATCTCCGCCACGGCCAATGGCGTCTTGCCGATTTCCCTCACCCACTGACTCACACACGTTTTCATTGAGTCCCCGTTGCGCGCTGCACCCATTACCCCTCCCGCCTACTCACTAACCGCTCCCTTGCCTTTGTGGCGCTTCCTTCCGATACCGGTGTATCGCTTTTAGATTTCTCGTCCGTTCCTCCATCTGCTCGATGATTTGCCGCAGCATCACGTCACTAACCTCCCAATTGCCTTGATGACGGTGGCGGTGTTGTTGGTGCTGCCAGGTGGCGGGTGAGACGGAGGTCAAGGCACAGATCAAGCTGTCCTTTAAGACCGCCACTGGGCAGCCCATTTACGTCACCAGGTCCTTCCAGGTGGGGCGGAGTGGAGTAGAACGGATTGCGTGCAGGGGAGGCATGGCCGAAGAGGGGGAAAGGGGCTGAAAGTAACGGATGTGAAGCGGGGAGGGCGATAGAGGCTGGGACGGCAGTCACGCACGAGGTGAAGCAAAAACCAGTGCAGGTACCGCACCGCAGCCGTGAGCAGCTTGCATTTCAGCTGGCCGCCATGTCACAGGTCACCGGAGCAAGGGGAAAGAAAGAGACCTTTAGGGAGCTATAGTCTGGCGGAATGAAAAGTAGGAGGGTGATTTTTTTACCCTTTCAGTATGCGGGTTCATGACCTGACGGCGCGGAGCTATCAAGACAGGGACGAACAGTAAGGGCGGTATTCCTGCACCTTTCCGCCCGCATGCTGGCCTTCCTACGGCCTCGTGCTCCCGATTCCCAGCTGGTTGCCTTCGCGGCCTCTTTCTCCTCGTGTACCCCCTGCCCTGGCTCCGCAGTTGACCCAGAAGAAGACGGCTCTGCAGTTCAAGAGCCTGGATGCGGTGCTGTCCTGCCGCAATCGCAACACTGGTCAGCGTGAGTCGGTCACGTACCGCTGTGCCGACCTGGACCGGATGGTGCCCACGCTCATGGGCGTATCCAAGGTGTGGGGAGGGGGGCACGTGGTGTTGCGTATGGGTTGGGTGCGGTCTTTGGGATGAGGTGGGGTGAGGCGCGTGGATTAGGCTGCTGTGTGATCTGCAGGTGGGGGTGCAGTCTTTTGGGAGTGGAGTCTCTTACCACTGCTTTGCCCTCGTGCTGGTGGGTCAGTACGGTAAGCAAGGCGAGGAATCGAAATGACACAGACGTAGTGGGGATTGGGAAAGGGAGGGGCTGTAAATTGCTAGGAAGGGCGAGGTGCGAGGGCGATGAAGTAGGGCGCGATGAAGCCTACTTACTGTGCTCGTGGCCGGCTCCGTTGTTCCCATGTTGTTTCCTCAAGTGATTTTGAGTCCAGCTTCGTCAACCCGTTCCCGGCGGGCCCGGCCTCCACAGGCGGTGCTGGAGAACGTCATTTTCGTGCACCAGGAGGAATCCAACTGGCCGCTGGCGGAGGGCAAGGTGCTCAAGGAGAAGTTTGACGACATCTTCGCAGCCACCAAGTATACCAAGGTCGGTGGGAATGGCATGGGGACGGGCAAACGAGGGCGTAACAGGCGAGCGGATGGGCGAAGGTGGCAGTGGACGGAAGGGGCGGCAAGCGATTGGAGAACTTCCGGGGCTTGAGGGACGTGAGGGAGAGAAGGGACCAGAGGGGGGAGGGACCAGAAGTTGAAAATGGAAGGCAGTGTGGAGGACGGAGGGCGCCAGTCGTAGCTGCTGATGGTGAGCGGAAGCGGAAGCGGGTGGAGAGCGCGGGACAAAAGGAAAACAGTTCTGAGTCCGAACGAAACTCGCCACCCCTGTTCCCTCTAGGCTTTGGAGGCGCTTCGCAAGCTGCGTACTGAGAAAGCCCAGTCGCTTAAGGAATACAGGTTGAGCATGGAGACGCTCAAACAGGTGCGTGCAGTGGGAGTGGGAGGGTGGGTGCTGGACAGAGAGCTGGAAGCTGGAATAGGAATCAGCGGTGCACGTTTACTGCTCACTGGCTCGATGGGGCCGCTTGTTTGTGTGGTGCTATTGGTAATGTCTGGACTAGTGTCCGTGTCCTCCCACCGCACTCCTCTTCTGATGGCCGCCTTGAGTATTGCAACATGACGTGGCGGACCAATACCTTCGAGCTGGTTGTCATCCTAGCCAGCCTCTGCAGGGCTTGGCCTCGGAAGAGGGTTTTCTCCGGCCCGCACCAATTGTAGCTATTGTTCATGGCCGAGGCTCTTTGATCTGATCTTCTCTTTCCTAACCAGGCCCAGTGAATCCTCTCCATCTAACCTACTCCCCTTTCCAGGTCAAGGACATGGCTACCCACCACATGGGTCAGCGGGAGGAGGCAAAGTCCCGGGTAGCGGACTGCCAGGCGCAGATGGCCAGCTTCGAAACTAAGATACGGGTGCGGAGCGCGAGAATGAAAATGGTTATGGGACGGTGTTAGGAGATGAAGATGAAGTTAGGTGCATGTATGCTGCCGGGACGAGCACCTCCGCCTGTCTACCTTCACCCCAACCCCGTGCCATTTCGCGCGCGCTCACGGTCTCCCGCTTTGCTTCTTGCATAAGGTCCCTACCTCCTCCCGCATGCCCAGGATCTGGAGCAGCAGCGCTCAGCCCTGGCCTCCAAGCTTGGGGAGATCGACTCATTGGCCCGCGACATGAGCAGCCGCCGGGGGCAGCTAGAGCAGCTGAGGGCCACCAACCGGGAGCGGGAGGACAGGTTCAGGGTAAGATCGTAGTAATGAAGCTGAGTGCTGCGAGGGAGGGAGGAAGGCGTGTTACACCTAACCCACGCCTTCATCCCACCCAAGTTGCGCGCATTCCCCGCCCATCCCGTGTCCCGATCCCATGGACACCTTTTTCCCACTGTTGGTTGTTATAAAGCCATTCTAGCAGCTTGTGTCCTATTACATGTAACTTGGGGTTTTCCCATTCAATAGAAACGAACCTTATCTTTACCCTCACCCTCCTCCTGGCTCTGCAGAACGAGGGGCGCGAGGATTTCGAGGAGAGCAGTGAGGAGCTGCAAGCGCATCTGGTGGACAGCGACCGGGTGGCGGCAGGGAAGCAGCAGCGGTGCACCGCACTGGAACGGGAGGTGGAGGCGGCCAGGAGCAGGAAGGAGGCCATGGCGGCACAGCACCAGCGGGTCAGTTAGAGACTGGGGACCGAGGGCGGGGCTGCGGGCAGAGCGCGGGACATGGAAAGGAGTAGGGAAGAGGAATGTGGTCGTGGCTGGGCGGATCATGATATAACAGATACAATAGTGCCAAGGCGTTTCCTTTTCCCGATATGTACGCATTCCACGTTCCTTAACGTGCTTCACTCCTTCCACGCACCCTCTCTATCTCCCTGCTACCTTTGGGTCACGTTGGGTACTGTTCCGATATCTCTTCCGATATCATACCCGTCTTGCCCAGACACCTCGCCATCAGCCAACCATCATCTATCACCCATCAGCCCATCGCAACGCAACCCTCTCTCCCTTCAGGACTGTCTCCGTCACGGCCAGCTGGCGGGTGAGGCCGCCAACCATGCGTCCAACGTGGCGGAGCGGGATAGGGCCATACGGGCGACTGCGGTGGCACTGGCTCTGCCGCTGCCGATGCAAGGGGAGCAGACGGCGGACGGAAGCTTTTCCTCTGCCGCCGCGGAGGGCTTTTGCAGGGAGGTGGCGACCAGGGTGCAGGAGCTGGAGGGTCGAGTGCGGGCGCTGAGGGCGGACGCCAGGTGGGTGTGGAGGGGGTGCAAACGGAGTGTGGAGGGCCCCCGTGACGCTGTCCAGCGCCCTAGTCACACTCTGGGAGAGGGAGGGCGCGTGGCGGCCTTAACTCGCCGCCACCGCCGTCATAACCACCATTATTACCACCACTTGTTTTTCGCCTGCAGTGCCTCCTTGCCACCTAGCCCTCTCGTACGCCCACTTCGACATGTGCTTGTTGGCTTTTGTAACCGTCTACCCGCATACCCTCAGGACCAACGAGGGCCGGCTGAGCTCTGCAGTGGATGCCGCCACGGCGCAGCTGGCTCGGGCGCAGGAGGGCCTGCGGCTGAAGCGGGTGCAGCTGGAGGACAACCGCAACGCCATCAGCAACTGCGGCGCGCAGGTGTGGGGTCATGGGAATATGGACTAACGGCGTGTTAGTCCATATGTGTATGCGGCGATGCATGTGCTTTCGTATATGTGCCTTGGTCGGGGATGGCCAATGGGTAGGGGTTGGGGATGAGTTTGGGAAAGCAAGCGACATCCGGCAACCAATGGAGTGCGAACGGCCTGGCTAGGGAGGCGGCTAGGGTTGTCGGCTTCGTCACCGTTGCAGGCTCAACAAGGCAGTATCGGTATTGACCATGTTGCGGCTCCGACGAGACAACTCGTCAGCCGTCCTGGCAATTACACGTCGCAGTCGGGAAAATGGCCTTTGGTTAGCCACTCACGTTTTTCCTTTTGTACATATGTAGGTGTATACCATACATCCCGCCCACATCTGCTCCTTCGGTGTTATGTTGTGTTCTGTTTCTCAACTAACCCCCAATCCACTCACCCTGCCCCCACTGCTCCACCCACCCATCCATCCCCGCAGATTCAAGGCAGCCAGTTCACGGAGGTCAGCGCCCGGGCGCTCCGGGAGGACGCGGAGCGGGCCGAGGAGCTGTATCGCCGGAAGCAGGTGCGTGGCCAGGGCTGCGGTAAGGTATTTGTGTGCCAGCCTGTTTGGTTCTCATGAAAACTCTAGCTCCATTCCCGCCTCCTGCTTCTTGCGCAGTCCCGGCTCACATTGCTTCTCCTCCTCCTCCTCCTCCCTTCCCCCTAGATCCGTTCGTCTTTCCCCCCCTTGGCCCGCATTTCCCTTTACGTTGTCCCTGCGCCTCGTCACTCCACAAGCCCCATATCCTTGTTATCCCTTGTTAGTTATCCTTTATATGCACGAACCCACGCACGCTCTTCCACTCACAACGGCGACCCACATACAATGTAATAAGACACCCATATGCATGCATGCCATCCCATATGCTCCGGGCCCCGTTGGCCCCCTCGTTCCGCTCCGCCATCTTGCCCATCCCCGTCTCCTTCGCAACCCTCCCACCCCCTTCCTCTACTTCTCCCGTCCCTATCGCACCAGATGGAGGAGTCCTCCAGCGATGCAGCTCGCCAGGTGGAGGCGGCCCGCCAGGAGGTGGAGGCCGCCACTCGCCGCATGTCGGAGCTGCGGGCGGAGCGACAGCGCGCGGCGGCGGCAGCGGAGGGCTCCGCCAGGCTGCGTCTCAAGCGCACCGACCTAGAGTCCAAGGAGGAGCAGGTGTGTTAGTGTGTGTGTGGGGGGGTAAGGAAACAGAACGTACACCACTTCAACTGTAGAAAGAATCTAATGACATCACATGGCCAGCGGGTGGGAGTTGGGAGGGAGGAGCACCGCCACCTGGGATTAAGAAATCAGGAATTAAGATCTCAATAGTAGTACTTGGCGATGATTTTTTGCAGTTTAATTGCTGATGCAGTTTAATTGCAGTTTAATTGCTGGAATACAGGATTCTCTAAGAGGGAGCTGGGGGATGCTTTTTCGCTGCAAAGTTGTCCCCTTTCCATCCACCCAACCTTAACCATTCACTGACCTTACATGTCCATTTACCAAGGTTCACAAGGCTTCGATGTCCTCCAGCTGCTGCTGCTGCTGCAGCTCCTTTACCTTGGAGCTACCAGCCACTGGACATCTGGAGGGGGGGGGTTCGTCCGATACATGTCGATAAATTGTTCCGATCCAGTCAACCTCGTGATCACTCACCCCGCCCTTTTTCCAACGCGCAGTTGTCCAAGGTGGTTGCCGCCCGGCGCCTGGATCTGACGAAGGCCCTGGCGCTGCCAGCCGGGGAGGCGCTTCCTGCGCCTGGGGCGTTGCGGGCTCGTGCTGAGGGAGTTCTCGGTCGGCTGCGGGGGGAGGAGGCGGACCACCTAAGGGCCTCACAAGAGGCACACCGGGCGGCGGAGACTGCCAAGGTGCGTGTTTTCATGACCTGACATGCGGTCAGGAACCAGCGAGGTTGGCACGTGGGTAGCGATACCGAAGCAAGCACCTTGTCCAGCGACGTGGAAGTAAATTGTGTGTGCATGTATGTGCGCGTGCGCTTGGTGTGTGTGTGTGTGTGCGTGCTTTTAAGAATTGTGTCTGACCAAGGTATGATGCTTTTGGTGTATGTATGTATATGTATGTGTATGTATGTGTATGTATGTGTATGTATGTGTATGTATGTGTATGTATGTGTGTGTGCGTGTGGTTGAGGTGTGCATGAAATCTCTCACGAGGCCTCTGTGCGTATACGTGTGGTGTGTGTTTGCAACGTCTTGCACGGTTGCATAGTGATAGTGACGCTTGCCATTTACCTACTTCTAGGGGGCGCCCAGACATGTAGAGACACACACACACAGACACATATACCTCACTCCCTTTTTTTCCCTCCCTTCCCAGAGCGCCCTGACAGCCCGGCGCGGCGAGGTGTCCCGCTGCCAGGCGGACATGGAGCGGCTGCGGGGGGAGCTGCGGCACGGGATGGCCGCCGCCGTGGGGGAAGTCGGGGTCAGCGAGGAGGAGTACAACAACAAGATTGTGACGATGCAACAGGTAGTCTCGGACTGGCTGACTGCGGCTGGTCGGCTGGATGAGGAAATGCCCAAAGATCACACATACACGGAACACAGGGATTTCCTCTCTCTCTCTATCCCCCACTCCCTCTCTCTCTCTCTATCCCCCACTCCCCCTCTCTCTCTCTATCCCCCACTCCCCCTCTCTCTCTCTATCCCCCACTCCCTCTCTCTCTCTCTATCCCCCACTCCCTCTCTCTCTATCCCCCACTCCCTCTCTCTCTCTATCCCCCACTCCCTCTCTCTCTCTCTATCCCCCACTCCCCTCTCTCTCTCTAACCCCCACTCCAACTCTCTTTATCCCTCCCTTGGAAACATTCCCTCTACATCCATTCGTTGCCTTGCCTGGGGCTCTCAGTCCCCGTGTGGTACTTAGTGGTCTTGACAATCACACACTTAGACACACACGAAGTCACTCAATCACCACCGCGCACCCTTTTCCCTACGCCCCCTTCCCCTCCTGCCTGCATGATTTTGCCTCCTGCAGGTTGAGGACAGGCGGCGCAACCGGCTGGGCAAGTGCAGCGCCATGGAGACGTTGTTCAAGGAGTACCGGGAGACGGTGAACAATGGGGGGGACTGCCCGCTGTGCTGCCGGGGCTTTTCCGAACCGGAGCGCCGGGTGTGTCTACGGCATATCGACGAGGAGATGAAGGTGGGTTGCGGCGTGGGTGGGTGAGCGGGCTGGCAGATATTCGCATGTGTCACGGAGGCCAGGAGGTAGCACTTGCCCTGACGCGACTCATGTGTGCGCCTTATCCATCCGTCATTTAGCGATAGATTTATCCATCCGGCTGGTAATCTCCATCCCTCTCCCTCTTCTTGTCTATTTGCGCCGTCACGTCGTCCTCGTGCTGCGCTGTCCAAATCTGCTTCTGTGTCCCCAGATCCTGCCCAAGAGCATCGAAGATTGTCAATTCGCCCTGCAGCAGCTGCAGCGGCAGCTAGAGGCACTGCGGGCGCTCCAGCCCGCCTGGGTACGTTACAATGACCTGCGCGCTAAGCTGCCGCAGCTGCAGCAGGCGGAGCAGCAGCTGCAAGAGCAGGTGGAGGAGCTCTCGGAGAAGGTACGAAGGCGGCAGGCGAAGTGGTATCAGGGGTTGTGAGTACATAGGAAGCTGGCAAGGACAAGGGGGGCGGAAGTGGGAGATAAGGATAAATTGGCAGGAGTGTGAGGGTGGTTGTTGGTGTTGCGCACGCGCGCAACTCGTTTGATATTCAACAAATTATTTACAGCCCAACCTTCCTGGCGTAGTCCTCGCACCTCTCATCACCACGCACTTCTCTGCTCCTTGGTCCTCGGACCCACGACACCTTGGGCAGGATTTCAGTATGCACGGGGACTGCAGCGCCGGCTTCAACACGGGAAACAATTGGGACCGGATCAGGTGGATCCAGTATCGGAATACCTCTACACCTTGTCGGGACTGTGGTCTGAAGGGACTATCGCACACTAGCCTCCGGCGCCTTCCCCCTTTGCTTACCTTGCAAGGCCCCCTTCATTATCCCGCCACCACCCTGACCACCCTAACCGCAACCACGACCCCGCTCCCTTTCGCACCCTGAAAAGGCCATGGCGGCCCAGATGGACTACGCGGAGGTACATGAGCGGGTGAAGGAGCTGACTCGCATCAACAGCGAGGTGGTGTGGCATGTAGACAGGCTGGCGGGGGAGGCTGAGGTGCTGAGGAAGGAGGTGCGTGCGGAATCCGTGGAGGGGAGCTGAGTGTGGTCGGAGGAGGGCTCGGCTGGGAGGTGCTGTGCGAGGTTGAGTTTGCACCAGCCTAAGGTACCAATACGAATTCAACATGCCCTAGTTACGTGTCCCCTGCATGGCCTAGTTACCGATGTGCGTGTTACGATAACCCCAAGTTCCAAACACACCGTAGTCCCGACCACTCCTTCCTCTCTGGTCGCCAACCAACCTCCTGGGACAACCTCCTCTGCATCTCCAGATTGCTGTCCTGGACCCGGCGGCTGCGACTGCCCCAGCCGGCTGCAGCGTGAGCGAGATCGACACCGAGCTGGAGGCGGTGGAGGCGGCCCGGCAGCGCGCGGAGCTGGCGCGCGATGGGGCGATGGCGCGTGTGAACCGGTATCGTGATGAGGTGCTGACGGCCCAGCGGTGCACCATGACGGCCCAGCAGCGTGCGCTGGAGGCGGCGGCGGCGGTCAACCGGGTCAATGAGTTGCAGAGCAAGGTGAGTGCACTCCTGCGCGTTCGTGTAGATATGTGTGCGCGCGCGCGTGTGTGTATGTGTGTGTGTGCTGGAAGAAGCTCCTCACCTGCCGCGCTTGCCGAACTATATACGCGGAGCACGTGTGTATTTTTGACATCGCGCATGTATTTGTGAGTGCGAGAAAGGCAGTGGAAAAGGAAGGCGTGGGGCGAGTGTTCCTGCCCCGTACACTGCGCAACCGTTGAGGCAAGACAGAGACCAGCACCGACTGGTGGTTGCCACTGCAGACCCCGTTGAGAAAGCACATCTCGATATCGCTGCTGCTGCTGCTGCTGTTTTCGCCTACCCCTGTGTTATCAGATTCAAGAGCTGGAGGCCGCCAATACGGTTCTGGAGCAGGAGCTGCGGGCGGCCGCCGGCAACCTGGGCCCCCTGGAGACGGAGCGGGACAGCCTGTTGCGTCAGCGGGACGAGGCCAGGCAGCGGGCGCAGCGGGAGGTGACGGAGGCGGAGGAGCAGGTGCGGGCACGAGGGATGGGCCTGGGGCCGGAAGGGATCCGAGCTCAGAAAAGCGAGCAGAACGAGACGTCCAGGGAGAGGTGATGGTGGGCTGGCTGTTGGAATGTTATTCTGCACCACCCGGCGCTCTTGTCTCTCCCCGCCTCTTACAGGCGGGCAGGCCGCCCAGCAGCTACAACTAGTGCATCCTAATCCAGCATATGACTCATATCATTCTTGCTGTCCCCGTCCTGCTTCTGCTTGATTAATTTGCTTGCGCCAGCTCCGCGGCGCTCAGTTGCACCTGTCCCAGCTGCTGGATAAGGCCCGGGTGGTCTCGGAGTACGAAGCCCGAGGCAGGGGTGCCGAGCTGGCTCGCATGGGTTCGGAGCTGGAGGCAGCTCAGGGTCGTATCGAGGAGCAGGGCCGGGTGCTAGCAGCCAAGGAGGAGGAGCTCACGGCGCTGTAAGGGGTTGGGGCTGCGGGTAGGGGTTGGCGCAAAGCTGGGTGAACTGTGTGTGTGTGTGTGTGTGTGTTGAGGGCGTAATACTCGACCCCAAATGGATGCAAGGATGCCGGAAGGTGGGTTGGGTAGGGGAGTAATTTGGTGCCGGTGATCTGGTAGGGTGAAGGGCAGGAGGGAAGTTGGGAGATGCGGCTGCAGCTGCTGGCGCGTACTGCCGTCCGCCACGTAACCCTAATTGCCATGTGACCTGCGAGCCGCCGCTTAGCTAGTTAAACTGTGCCATTGAAACTGTCAATTCAATCCAGGCCAACGCAACTCATGCGGATTGGGGTTTTCACTGTATTCCTCATGTCCCTCTCCCTCGACTTCGGCCCCGCTGCCCGGCCTTCCCTCGCTTCCCCCCGGTCTACGCTCCTGCAGGCGCCAGGAGCTGGTTGCGGATGCAGCCCTCCGGCGGGACGTGGTGGACGTGTTGGACATGCGGTCGAGTCGGAAGGCTGAGGAGGATCTCGCGACTGAGTTGGCGGCCATGGAGGCCCGCGTAGCACAGGTGTGTTTGGAATCTGACCTGAGCCACGGGCAGGGGTGTGTGTGTGTGCGTATATGCGTATATGTACTGTATGTTCATGTTTACGTGCGTCTGCTTACGCGCATGTGTGCATGGGAGGAGTAAGCGTTGCGCATAGGCGGGCTGCGTAGAACCTGGCGCATGGTGAACATTTCATGGGTGTTTTAGCACCCATTCCCTCGTGGTATCTTTACACCCCGCTTTGGACGCGATCTGGCGGCAGGCCTTTCATTTCACACCGCCGCACCCAATTGCAGGCTATCTTCCCAAACCCGTTTCGACCCCTCCCCCCCCTCGAACCCCGCACGCGGCCCAACCCTGTCCACCACCTGCCAGGTTGGCGACCCGGGCTCCCTTCACCGCCAGGCCACCTCCCTGGCTGAGCAGCGTGATGCGCTGAGGTCGCAACAGGACGTACTGCGGGGCCACATCGCCGCTGCGCAGCAGGCGGCTGCCCGGGCGCAGGCGGAGCTGAACGACCCAAAGTGGGTCACGACATTGCTCCCCATCTGCCTGGTTGGCATTTTCCTCCGTCTATCAGTCTTATCAGTCTTATCAGTCTGTCCTCCTGCGCGTCTGCCAGTCTATGTCTACATGGGTGCTTTCACTTCCTAGACCGCTGTACCCGTCTCCCTGTGTCCCTGCCCCTCTGCTCCATGTGCCCCGCAGGTACCGGGACATCCAGCAGCGCTTCTATTCTCAACAGGTGACCGTCAAGACCACCGAGATGGCCATGTCGGACCTTGATAAGTACTACAAGGTGGGTTGATGGGGGCCAGGGTATGGTGTGTGGCCTGGGGATCTTTGTAATAGGAGGCTGGCGGTCCGGCACCTGTTCGGCACCATGACTACTCCGTTGTGTTGGAAACATCGAGGGGCGCGTGGCGGAGGCCACCACCGCAACACGCGCGCAGGAGGAGGTCACCTCAATCCAATAGCCTCTGGACCTGAAACACAGCAGTAAAAAGACACGTCCTGCCCCATCATCGCCCTTCGCCAATCAATTGGTCCATCCACACCACATTTCTCCATCACCCTCCTTGACCACCCTGGCCTCGGGTCACACACCCCAAGGCCCTGGAGAAGGCGCTGCTCGTGTTCCACACCACCAAGATGGCCGACATCAACAAAATCATCAAGGAGCTGTGGCAGAAGACCTACCGCGGCCAGGACATCGACTACATACAGATCAAGGCCGACACGGAGGGCGCTGGGGCGAGGTCCTACAACTACAGGTAATGCAAATGCCGCACGGCGTCGTATCGGGTCCTACAGTCGTACACTCCGCTTTTAGGCCTCTTCTTGTGTGTATGCAAAAATCCGTGCGGGAAGGCGCAGATTGCAGGGAAGAAGGCGCCCGGCGTATGTACGGTCCTGCCCGAGGAGAGCTCCTCCATACCATTTATCGCCAGTGTTGTTCCCGTTTAACAGCAAGAACAACATTCCTTTCCTTCGGGCCCCCAGAAAACAATCGCTATGGGCACGCACACAGTTTCCCTTTGTATTTTTGAATCCGCTGTCCATTTATTTGAACGACTCCAGCCCACCTGCTGTATTACTCCCTAATCCTGAACCCGCACACCCTAGAGTGGTGATGTACAGCGGCTCCGCCGAGCTGGAGATGCGGGGTCGGTGCAGTGCGGGTCAGAAGGTGCTGGCCTGCCTCATCATCCGACTGGCGCTGGCGGAGACGTTCTGCCTCAACTGTGGCATCCTGGCGCTGGATGAGCCCACCACCAACCTGGACGCGGGTGCGGTGTGGGGAGAGGGGGCTGGGAAGTCGACACACTGCCTGAGGGCGTGTGTGGGGACCCCAGAGGAAGGGTTTAGATATGAGTTGCTGCGGAATGGTGAAAGGCGAGGAAAAAGGCAGAGAACCAGTAATGGATGCAAGTAATTTAAGGCGAGGAAAGGAAGGGGGCACGGGCTGGTGTTGCGGACGTGGGCGATGTTAGGTGGAGGGGTCCGGGTTTACGAACACAGTAAAGGCCTGTCGTGACGCTCCCTGGTCTTGTTCCTCACTTTCCTTTGACCCTTTCCTTGCCCAAACCCTTTTTTCTGCAACGACAGAGAACAGCGCCAGTTTAGCTCGCGCGCTGAAGTCCCTGATGGAGTCACGGTCCGGTCAGGAGAACTTCCAACTTATTGTCATTACACACGACGAGAACTTCGCGCAGCTAATCGGCACCCGAGAGCACGTGGACACGTTGTGGCGCGTCACCAAGGACCCCGCCACGCAGCACACGCTGGTCACCCCGGAGGCGCTGCGGGACTGAGGTGGGCGGTCCTGTCCCTGAAGGGGGGGGAGGGGAAACGGGCGGGTAGGCAGGCAGGGAGGCAGCGGGCCGCCAAGTAGTGGGCCGCCAAGCAGTGACAGCTTGTGGTTGTATATGCCTGCGAATGACTGTATTACATACATCCAAGTTTATCTTACTACGTTAAGGTATATTACTACGCATCGCAATCTCATATTATTACGCTTGCGACTCGTCATCCAAAAAAATGAAGGCGATGGGACTCGAATCCGCAACCCTCAGATCTGATGTCTGATGCGTTATCCACTGCGCCAGGCCGCCAAGCAGTGGGATGCTGCATGCAAAGCAGTGGGCCCCCATGCAGTGGACCGCCAAGCGGTGGGCCGCCAGCCTGTGGGATGTTGTATTGGGATGTGTTCCCAGGGCCATTGTGGCTGTTCCCAGTTGCGTCAGGCAAGTCGTGGAAGCACACACTCAGTTACGGTGTGCTCGTGGGTGCTCCCGTGGTGGCCGCGCTCCCTGCGGCAAGTGTAATTGTGGAGTGCATAAATATCATATTGATATTTACAGGTTTGCTGAGTTGCGTTGCGGTGTTTGCATGTTGCTGGAGGTGTGCGAACGGATTCCAGTATTGTAGCCCGTTGCTGTACCCGCTGCTGTACCGCTTGCTCTATACGGGAATGGCTTGGTAACTTCTTGGCAAGGTCGCTGATATTAAGTGATGGAGCAAAGTTCGGCGAAAGCGGTACTGCAACGGGGAGGTATATACAGCCACGGCCGGTAGTCTGGCAAGTTCGTTGTTTTCCGCTCGCAAGGCCGTGGCTCGGTTTAGGGTGCCTGGGACAGTTCACCGAGACAATTCTCCAATTGGCGGCCCCCAGAGCGGCCATGCCACATAACAACTGGACAGGACCTGAGGACGGTGGTACATATAATTCTTTTCCTTCAAGGTTCGTGAAGATGATTTGAGCATTTTACATGAATGCATGTGTCTGCAATGCACCGTATTTATGTGTGCAACGAGACGGTGCAGTCTAGCTATGTGTGTGCACACGCATGTGCATTGTACCACGCTTCGATACCAAATCCACTACTACCCCACCGCGCGGAAACCCCACCGCGCGGAAACATGTCGCCATAGCACTCAGCCATTGGCAACGTTCTTCAGCAGGCAAAACCTTGCAACATAACCATCAATTTAGGTATTAAGCAATTAGCGCAGCATGGTTCTGCCATGCACGCGCGCATTCCTTCATTCACGCGCACCCTGACAGTGGATTAAACGAGTCAACTCTTCTACCACCAACTCTCTCGTGCAGCGCCGAGCGGGGCGCCAAATGCGAGGGTCCGAACATGGGCCACAACAAAGACTTGGAAAACAAGCCACCAGCCAGACCCAATGTACTGACACATCAACGGTGGCCGCGAGGCAACAGTACGTCGCCTGGTGTCGCCTGTCCATACGATAGGACTCGTCGCCGCAGCAACATCATTGCAACGTTACTTCGTACTGGCCAGATAGTGTGGGAGCGGCGCATCTCTCCCTATTGACCGCTTCGCAAGAACCTGCTTTATTGGCGGTGCCTAAATACTCTTCTCAATTTGCGACTGTCGGCAAAAGTCCCACAGCAGCAAGCCCGGGTAGGTGGGTGGCACACGATGGCACCAACCGGCAGGCTGCCAAGACGAAGAAATGAAAACAAGACCAAAGTAGGGCGCGGGTCGACCTCGGGCCAACACCGGCAATTCAGCAAAAAAGGACACCACACACGCACAATCTTCTCCATAGTTCTCTCTAAAATGGAACCCGTTCTTGGGATCTCCGAAACCATCCATGGCCGAACAACGCTATGCTTGGCTTTCAGGGAGCAACGGCACGCTGCGCAACTGGGGATCGAAGTTTCGACGGTCTATCTGCTTTACCAGCCTCGCTTATCAAATTGAACTGCTAATACCTTACCCCAAGGCACCAGAAAGCGAGCTGCACATATTGAGATAGGAAAGAGAAGATAGCTCCGCTGGCAGAGTGCAGAACAATGTTTTCGGAAAGTTTTCTCGCACAGTCGGGAGGCGGACTCTCCTCCTCTCGATCCTCCGACTCCGCCTACACAAATTCACCCGGAAAACTCCAATCCAACCAAACTCGG
Organism: Volvox carteri f. nagariensis; assembly: GCF_000143455.1. Lineage (NCBI taxonomy): Eukaryota > Viridiplantae > Chlorophyta > Chlorophyceae > Chlamydomonadales > Volvocaceae > Volvox > Volvox carteri. The sequence goes on from NW_003307613.1 coordinate 408,647, forward strand.
AAGTGCTACAATGGCCGCCAATACAGCTCAATACATACCACAAAAACACGGAGCAGAGAAGTGCGCTGCGCAACTGCTTGCCATCCCCTCCAGACCCCACCTACGCCCAACCCTTGCTCAAGCAGCCTCCATCTGACGCATCATCGCTAAAACCAGCAATCAACCGCCCTCCTCTACTCCCTCGCTTCAAATCGTCACACGTCACATGCCTACCTTCGCCCACAGAGTCTTAACCCCCCTCCTGCAATCACCTCTCTTCATCCTGTGCTACCTGCTCGGCCCCCGGCCCCTGACCACCGCCGCCGCCGGTACCGCTCTCCTCCACGACACCTATCGCCGCCTCCACTGGTTCCCCAAGCGCCACGAGCGCTGCCGCCTCTGCCGCCCGCCGCCCCACTTCACACCATACCGAACCGAGGTTTGCGACCTTGCTAACCACCACTGCCGCCTCATTCAGTAGCGGTGGCGGCAGCGGAACTGACACATCGCCACTGACGTCACTACCGCTGCGGCGGCGGCGGCGGCCACCGCCTCCACCCTGCTCCGTCGCCTCCGGCGTCAACTCCAGGCCCTCCGCCAGCGTCGGCAGCTGGCTGCCCAGACTCTTACCCAGCAGCGTGTGACTTAGCCGACGGGCTCTGGCGGAGGGGTGCGGTGACGCAGGGAGGGCGGGCGACGGCGGAGGCGCCCCAGACAGGGCGGCCATGGCAAAGGCCGTGTGGAAGGGAGCCCCCGAGTCGGCCACTGCGGACGCCTGAGACTGCCGAACAAGCTGCAACGACGCCTCCGCCGCCTCCGGCGCCGCCAGCATCGCTTCCGCCCCCAGGTCCCGCGCCTCCGCCAGCAGCGCGCTCTCCACCGCAATCTCCATCGCCGACGGCGCCGCCACCTCCGGCGTTGGCAACGGCCGCGCCACCGCCGCCGCCGCCGCCACCGCCGCTAGCTCCGTCGCGATGTGCGCCTCGGCTGGGCCGCCAGGGCCCAGGCTGGGCGGCCTCACGACGGAGACATCGCTGCCTGCCGCTACGGCCGCAGCTACCGCCGGTGTCAGCAGCGCCGGCATGACGGTCTCCGGCTCCACCCCCTGCTGGGACTCCACACGGGCTGCCATCGCCTCAACCTGGCGGACATACATACAGCGATTTGCAGGTTAATGGCGGACACTAAGGGCAGCTGGTAAAACCCCTGCAGGTGGCGATGGCGGAGGTGGGTGAACGGTCACGATGTGGGACTGGTATCTTACGAGCCCTTCAGGTGTAGCGGCTCTCTCTTGCCACCAAAACGCACAAGAAGACGGACACCTCCTGTGTGTTGCCTGCGAACCAGTCTGTAGCGGGAGGCAAACTCGTCCGACCCACCATTAGGGTGGGGGGGGGGAGGGGAGGGCGAGGAGTGCCGACTGCAGGCGGCCCAGCGGAACAACAGTCACACGAACAGTAACAACCTCAACAGTAGCAGCAGCACTTCTTGCTGCCTAAACTCCGTTGGCCATATCCTTTCCTTGCTCCCTCCTGAACCTCGTTCCTGAACATCTGCCTTACTCCACACCGCATGCAGTCCCACACCCGCGCACATCGCACCTGCTCCACCGCCTCCGCCACCGGCTCCCCCAGTGCCACCAAACTGGCTGCAGTCGCCACCTCAGCAGCCGCCCGGTCGTGAGCCGCCATCAGCTCAGCCGGGACCCCCATGGGCATCACGGGCGGGGTGGGGTCCACCGTGTGCTCACTCACGCCACCTGAGGAGGTGTTTCACAGCGGCGGTGGGATGTGTGTGTGTGTGTGTGGGTGGGTGTGGGTGTGGGTGTGGGTGTGTGGGTGTGGGTGTGTGTGGGTGTGTGTGGGTGTGTGTGGGTGTGTGGGTTCCGTGCGATAGAGGGGATAATTTACAGCGCAGTGGACAACTGGATCTTCAGGTGGGGAAGAGCGATTTGCGCCAAGAAGACAAACAACCTAGTGAAATTGCAGGCAGCATCATGACTGCGGCGTTAATCTCTGGAAAGGAGCTTTCCAAACTCCTCCAGAAGGGCGAAGGGGAAGGGAGGAGACCCAAAAGCGGGTCCCGGTCGACTGCCTGTATCAGCCTTAGCTAGATGATGCCCGAGGGGGAAATACCGGATACCCCGTTTGTTTGCTGACAGCCGCCGACCGCAGCCACCGCCTCAGCCCCACACCCGCCGGCAATGGACCCGTCAAGTCCGTACGGCAAGACATAACGAAGGTTCCCCCAATCCAACTCCTTGACGCCCAACCCAATGGTTATCCTTATTCCATTCCGAGTTCAAACAACTCACCGTGAAGCAGGCTGTCCAGATGCAGCAGTTGCTGTCGAGCCGGGCTGCTGGGAACCGCTCGCTGCACGCCACTACTGCCACGGCGACTACGGCCACTGCCGCTGCCGCTGCCGCCGCCGCCGCCGCCGCCGCCGGGCCCCTGAGGCGTGGCGTAGCCGCTACGGCCGCTGACGCTGCTGGCGGCGCCGAAGCTGGGATGGCGCAGAAAGTCCCGTACACTGCTGACGCCGCTGCCAAGTGGGGCCGGCGGCGACGTTGTGTTGTCGGCCGGCCAGCTATTGCCGGTTTCATCCCGAAGGAGGCCGGATATTGTACTGCCACCCCAAGTGCTGGCGGTGCTGACGATGTCGGTGCCGGCGCTTGTGGTGACGGCGCCGTCGCCGTTGGGTGGCCCCGTCGCCGTACCGCCATGAATGGCAGCCGGCATGCTTATCTCGTCGTTCCCCTCGTCGTACATTCCGATTGGAAAGTCATCGGGGTTGATCGCACCGGCCGCCGCTGCGGCGCCGCCGCCGCCGCTGCTGCTGGCGCCGCTATCGCTTACGCGAGGTGTTCCCTCGGAATCAGCACCTCGCTCCGTTACCGAAGACGCGCGATGCCGTGACGGCGTGCCGCGGCCGCTACTGCCGTACGATCCCCGGCTTCCAAGGGCGGCCAGACCCGCCGCCAGTCCTGCGCCCATAGACGTCAGATCCAGATCCAGATCCGGGAATAACACGGAATTGGCGGCGCCGACGCTGAGTCCGCCTCCGTGACGTTCATCCTCCGCATCACTGCCGGTGCCGCTGCTGACACCCGGGTCCACTACCTCACCCCGCTCCGGAACCGCGATGCGAACATGCTTGCCGGTTCCGGAGCCCGCGCCGCTGGACATCGAGCTGGACAAACGGCGGTACATACCTCGCGGCACTGACGAGGCGGAGGCCGTAGAGCTCAAACTGTAGCCCCACGCCGCGTGCACCTGCAGCGGCGCCGATGACGGTGCAAAGCTGGCGGCGCCGTCAGTACGGCGGCGACTGACCACTGCTTGGCCGCCGTAGCTGCGAGTGCTCGGAACCGTCACTCGCCGACTGGGATGGCTTTCCGGAATGGCCCGGGGCGCCGCTGTTTCAGGAGGTGGCGGCGGCGGCGGCGGCGGCGGCGGCGCTGCTCTTCCCGCCTCCAGCGCCGCCCGCATGAGTCCGCGTCCGGAGAACGGACTCCATGAGAGATCATCCCCAGGCGCTGCAACTGCAGCGGGGGCGGCCGAATCCGTCGGCGACAGCGGGGGCGCTGTGGCCGGAGCCTCCGGCGCCGCCGCGGCGGCGAACACGCCCTCCATCCTTGCCTCCGTTGCCAGCGCCGCTACCGGCTGCTCTCGGACCCCTTCCGTTGCAACCACCCCGCCGTCGCCGTCGTCGTACAGCAGTACATCTTTGAACACGCCTGATGATCCGTCGGACGGCCACTGCAGCCTGACATCCCCCCCCCGCTCGTCGCCCCTGCCGCCTTCGGCGCCACCTACTGGCGGAGCCTCGATCCCGCCCCCGGATGGCTGCTGCTGCAGCTGCAGCAGCGGCGGTGGCTGCGGCTGCTGCGACGAAGTCGGCGCAGCTTCCGTTACTGCTGTACGCTTGTTCTCTTCTTCCGGCTGCTCAACCAAAGATGGGCCCCATTCTTCCGTATCGTCGTCGCTCTCGTACCCGCCACTCTCCCGCGCAAGCTCGCCTCTGACGTCCTCCTGGTTCCTCGACCGCGCCTCCGACTCGTCCGACACGGCACCCTCCAGCTCACGCTCCGACGACGACGGCGGCGCTGGCGCCCGCGCCGGCGCCGGCTTCTCGCCGGTAGCCGCCGGCAGCAGCGGTGCTGTAGCCGCCGCTGTATCCAGCTCCGGCATCGTATCATCGTGGCTGTGAAAAGATGCCTGCGGCGATATCCCAGGGTCGCCGACGCTGATCGTACATTCATCCTCCGTCACGTCTGGCGGCGTGTGGAACTCCGCCCCGTCGTCGGCGTCATCATCGTTGTCACCGTCGGCACCGAGGCCCTGCACACCCGCGCTGCGGCGGCCCTCCGCCTCCGCGGCACCGCGCTCCGTATCGCCGCCGTCCCTGGCGTCGACGCCATTGCCAACATCATTGCCGCCGCCGTCTTCCTCGAACATGTTATCTTCCATTTCTAGCGGATGAGAGTGTACGCGTCCCGGGCTCGCAGCGCTGGAGCCGCCAGAACTGCTACCGCCGCCGCCTCCGGCCCTGCCGCCGATGGCGTCACCACCCAGGCTGTTCACACTTGCATCTCTCGCGCTGCTACTGCCGCCAATCACCGCTGGCTCCGACTGCGGTGGCGGCGGCTCCTCCGCCACCGGCGTAGGACCCGCACGGCCAGACCTGTCGTACAGTGCTCCCGCCGGGGGCATCGCCGCCGCCACCATATCAGACAGGCTGGGAAAGGTAGGCAGCTCCCACCCTCTCGGCGCTGCGGCACCAGCGGCACGTGGCGATTGCTGGTCGCCGCTGTTGCCACCGAAGGCTGATGCCGTATCCGCTGCGGCCGCGGCGAAACTCGAACCTCCACTGTCACATCCGCCCTCCGCGTTGCCATCATGCTGCTGCGCTGTTGCCGCCAGCTGTGGCGGTGGGCGCCTGCCTTCCAGAACGGCAGCGGCAGCATTGCTGAGGTCCGTCGTAACTGAGCCCAGAGCTTGGCCTTCAGCGTCCTCAATGGCGGTCCGCTGAAGCTGTGGCACTTGCAGCGCCTCCCTGCGCTCCTGACGGTCCGCTGCCGCTGCCGGGTCTATCTGCAGCGGCGGCATCTGCAGGCCCCCGGCAGAGGCGGCGGCGATGCCGCCGCCTGGTGACGCCGGTAACGATGCTTCCTGGTCCGCCCAACGGACCGACCTGCCGCCCAGGCTTTGAGACCCCTCCGTGGTAAGAGACGTCGCTCGTCGCATACACGACGTCCGTCTGCCGATGGGGCAGGGGCTTGACGTAACGGACTGACTGTATCTGCCGGCGGCAGTGGCGGCGTCGCCGGCGACGGAATGCGCCTCAACGCGCTCTGCCGCGTGCCATACACTCTCTGCCGTACGCGCCGCCTCCGGGATGCTCAATCCGGCGTAGTGCAGGCCGCCAGCGGCGGCGGCCGTGGTGGCCAACTCCTCGTGGGCAGCGGCGGTGGCGCGGGTGAGGCCCGTCGGCGGCGCCGCCAACGGCAGCGCCGCCGTGGCTGCTGTGACGGGCAGCGACACGCCGGTGGCAGCGGCCGCGTGTGTCACGATGCGCTCCGCCGCAGCCTGCTCCGCCACCATCGCCTCCACCACACTGTGGGCCACCGGCGGCGGTAGTACGGCCAGCATTGTCGCTGCCGCCGCGTCAGTGACGACGGGACCCGCTACCGCCATCTTTGCGCTCAGCTCTGGCTGCTGCGGCTGCTCGGGATGTGGCGACAGAGCGACCAGCGGCAGCACATCGTAAGTTGGCGGCGGCGGCAACCCCGTCGCCAGCGCCACCGACTGCAGTGTACCTTCCATGCCTACCGCTGCCGCAATCACCGCCGATGCCGCCGTACGTGCGGCTCCGGTATAGCCGCCGGGGCCGCTGGGTGCCCCCGCCGCGGCACTCCACGGCGTCGACGCAGCCGCGGCGCCGCTAGCGCGATGTGGCGGCAGGTCCCACACCTCCGCCACCTCAGGCTGTAGCAGCAGGTCGGCGGGGCGGTGGGCGGAGCTGCTATCCACAGCGGCCGCGGACTCCAGAGCAACCTCCGCCAGCAGCGCCGCACGCCGCACGTGAGCGCCCGCGATGGCGGCGGTGTCGAAGCTGCCGCCGTTCAGGCCTGCCGCCAGTAAGCCCGCTGCGAGCGAGGAGAAGGTAACGGATGCCACAAAGTTTAATTTTGCTGATGGGTGACGGTGGATCCGATCTGGGGAGGTTGAGTAACTTACGGTGAGGACAGTTTACAGCAGCCGCTTCACGCGGCAAGAGGGAAACAAAAAGCGAAAAGCGGGGAGGGGAAGGGGGAGAAATTCTGAAGGAGCAAACAAAGGATGCCGCCGCCGCCGCGGTGTTGGCCAAGTGGGTTACTGGTCCTGGTTGCTTTTCCCCCCAATCCCCTCAATGAGATAGCTGTCCTTCCCTTTCTTCACCATTGCACACATACATACATGGTACATACATGGTACAGACGTGTACACAAACAAGTTCAGCACCGCGTCAACAGTTCCGTTCCCTCCCCCCCCCAGAGCTCCGAATGGTGTATCCGGCTGGTAGGTTAACGGGCTCCGACTTCCGACGGATTCCGGCGCTTCCACTACCACAGGTAGTCAAACGATAGGCGGGCTACTCAAGAAATGCTGAGCGACGTCCTATACAACGATGCAAATAGGGGAGCTCCCTCCTCGCGTCACGTCACGTTCCTAATGCCGTTACAAAGTACCCCCCACGCCGCACCGCACCGCACCACACCACGCGAGACGGCGAGACGAGACGAGACGTGGCGTGGCGTGGCGTGGAGGTACTATCAAGAGCCAAAACTATTCGACATATTGCCTAAAGAAGCAAGGAGCCAGTAGCTAACAGTTTTGGATACCGGCGCCTTTCCGTCACCCGCACCTGCAGCCGCGGCCGCCGCAGCCGCTCGGTCATGCCGTACCAGGGGGTCGCTACCATCGCCCACACCACCTGGATGCACAGGGGCCGTGAGGTACGCCGCCGCAGTGTGGGGGAAACGTTTAGGCGAGCCAGCTGCTGTAATAGGACGAGAGCTATTTGCATTCTTTGCAATCTTACTGGTGCTGCGGGCGCCCGTACGCCAGGGTACGCAGGGGCTACCGGTACGGCGGGGTCAGGGGGAGCAGCAGTTTAGATCATGGGAACCGACAGACGACCTCTTCACCACACACCCGTTCGTCGCCCTCGCAAAGCTCGCGGGCGACTTTCCACACAAACCATACCCCTGAAGGTTACCTCTCATCCACCCGTCCCCCTCCCGCCTTTCCCCCCTCCCCCGGGTACGTTGTCAACCCTACCCCCACCCCCTTCAACCCTACCCCCACCCCCTTCAGCCCTCCCCCCACCCCACCCCACCCCCACCCCCACCAGGTCAGCAAGGCCCTCACCCGTACAGAGCCCACACTGCCTGTCCTCCCACAGACTCACCGCCCTCTGCCGCCAGGAGTTGCGCCGCCGCCTCGGCCCCCGCCTCCGCCGCCACCTCCTCCGCCTGCTCCCCCGCCAGGACCTCCAGGGAGGGGGCTCCGTCATCCGGCTCCAGGAGCGGCGCTCCGCTGCGCTCCGGAGCCAAACCCCGCAGAGCAGAATCCCGGTCCACTGCAACGTCTGTGGAACAACACGGAGAGTGTGTTGAGCGTGTGTGTGTATTGTGTGTGGGGGGGAGAGGCACGAGAGGGGTAACGAAGGAGGAGGATTGGCACAGCTGGGTTGATTGTGCGCGCAGTGCTACAGATCAATTGCCTACATTCGAATCCACTACACAACTGCCCGTTGTTTCAGGCTACAGACTGGAGAATATGACCTTCATGACAGTGGGGGGTGGACAAGGGGGGGGGGGACAGACAACCCACGTGAACGACTGAAGCTGCTGCAAAGGAAAGTGTGTACAAGAAGCAGAACTGACCAGTAGGCGAGGGGGGGGGCCACGGGGAAAAGCTGGAAGGGGAGCTAGGGCAACGGTGCCACACGCACTAGCATGGCCCTACCTGCCCGTGCGAGCCCCTCGAAAGCCCAACCGTGGACCCCTCCCCCCCTCCCCCCCCCCCTCCCTCCCACGCACCTACCGGGATGTACCACCACCCTGGCCAGCTCCGCCGCCCGCCCCACCCCCTCCCCGCAGTGCACCAGCGCCCCGGCCACCGCCGCGGCGCGAGCTGCCTCCGCGTGAACCTCAGCCTGAGGGAAAACCATATTGTGTTGCTTTGTTGTTGTTGTTCTTACAGAGTGGGAAGCTTCTGGGCCCATTGATCAGATTTCAATGATCATATCTACAATTTATCACACCATACAGTCACCATCCCCCATTACCACACTGTACTACGCCACACGAACTGCAAGTCCAAGGCGAAATCATACGGCGGAGCAAGAAGCAAAGGAAAGAGGTGGGAGGAAAGGGCCGGGGGGAGGATGTAGTAACCACCGAAACCCCCATCCCACCTGATGTTGTGCTGCCACCAGCGCCCTGGGCAGTACTTGACCCCTCAGAGCAGCTAGCTCCTCGCCGCCATCATGACGATGACCACCACCACCACCACCACCACCACCACCACCACCTCTCACACAGCCACCGCGCTCAACCCCCTCCGGCTCAGATCCACTGCCTGCACCACCTTCACGTGAATGCCAAGCAGCATCCGCTGCCACCGCCATCATCGCGGCACCTCGCGTCCCCGCCTGCTGAGCCCATGGTGACCCATGGGTCACCATGCGACGGCGCGCCTCCTTCTCTCCGCCCATCACCAACTCCTCCTTCACCGGCAGTGTGGGCGGACCTGAGACTGTGTCTGTGCCATTGCTTGTGGTGCCTGTGGTCGTGGCAACAGACTGGTACTGCTGCTGCTGCTGCTGCTGCTCGATGGTGGGTTCGATGGTGGGTCCGGCGCCCCCGACCCTGGCCACCACCTCCCTGCCGCCGCCACCAGCCAATGCTGCTGCCTGAGCGGGTGTTCCGAAGTCCGAGGCGCGGTCCACCTCCAGGGAGGAAGCCGCCAGAGACATGGCGGACTCGGATACTTTATCGTTGGAAGGAGGGGGGGTAGAGAGAAAGGGCCGGGAAAAAGGGTAAGAGGGAAGGTGGCGGCGAAGGAAGGAAATCGGGGACCGCAGATCTGATACATCTTTCCACATCCTTTCAACCTCACCTGTGTGCAAATACCCTAAAACATCCCAACATCCCAACGAACAGACGACCAGACGACCAGACACCCCCTCCGCACCCTCCTGACCTGGATGCGGGTAGCTGCGGCGCCGCTGAAGGTCCTCGATGATTGGACCCCACGTGCCACCATCGCCGCCGCCGCCGCCGCCGCCGCCGACTCCCCCAGCGGCAGATGATGGCACCGCAGCGGCCCCGACATCCGCCGCCGAAGCGGGTGGCGGCAGTAGCAGCTCCGCGGGCGCCGTCAAACCTGCTGCAGCCTCAGACAGCTCCAGGGGGGGTGGAGCAGCAACACCGGCACCGGGGGTTGCGACCGCAGCCGTACCAGCGGCCATAGCGGCGGCTGGGGAGCCGATGTGCCGCCGCTGCCGTACAGTCTCGGGGTGAACGCCACCGCTGCCAATGCCGCAGCGAGTCGAGTCGAAATCGACGGTGCCTGTCGTCGCGGTTCCTTTGTAAGTCGAGAAAGGTGGTTGGTTGACAAATCGCAAATCCTTAAAGCTCATGGCTGACCCAACAAGCCGGAGTGTACGATATTATTAAACATCAGGATCGATTGCAGGAACAATCACACTGCCGTACGGTTGTGTCGTCGCGTGCGTGCTGTGCTGATGTGTTTACAACAACACGGGAGGAGATACTCCATTGTTGCATTTACTACTTAACGTGTACCAATACATTAAGACATTAGCAATGTACTAATAATTAACGGTAAGCTTTCTTCCAATTTTCTTATATAAAGCCATATACTACAGGTCCTACTGGTCCTAATAAATAGGAAGAACAAAGCGCAAATGCCGATAAGAAATATGGAGTTAAGGGATCGCAAGTTACCATACGGTAGCCTAGACGGAAGCCTAGACGGTCCTAGGTCCCCAAGCCAACGGCGGCCCCTTCAGATAGCCCGGCCAAGGTAGGCCCGCGGCTCCGCTACCCAGCAGCATAACACGGCTGCGCCCGCCGCCCGGCATGCCCGCTTCGGAAACACGTTTCGACCATGGACAGTGCCAACACACGCACCGCGGGGGTCCAGCGCCGCCTCGGCGATGTTGGCGGCCCGCGGGACGCTCTCACCCAGCGCGTGCACTAGCGCACCAGCGGCGGCCGCGGCCGCGGCCGCTGCATCGTGCATGCCGTACAACATGTCCACTTCCGTCGCGGGACCCAGCGCCGTCTCGACCGGCTGCTGTATCACCGGGGGCGGCGGCGGCGGCGGCGGCGTCAGCGCTGCTGCCGCCGTTATTCCGCCTCCGTCAGCGTCGGGCCGCTCTGTCGGAACCTGTCCGGAAGATCTGGCATCATCTGCACCTACGAGGCAAGTGCATGGCGGTATCGAGAGAATTCAGCGGTCTGTGTGTGTACCGCTTTTGTACGTGCGCACTATGCCTTGCCGTGCCATAGATCAGGACATGAGTGGGAACAGCCCCTCACTCCGTCTTTGGACACCCCCTCAGACCCATCCATGCCGACCCAGATCGGCATTGCCGCATAGTGCTGCTAAGACCTACTGCTACTGCTACTGCTACTGCTACTGCTACTGCTACGGCCAGCACTAAGACTTCCCTTGCCGAGATGAGCACATGATGCCTACCCTCGCCCTAATTGGTGCAACGGGCTTCCCATTGCTGCCTTCTGCCGAAAAAGGCACCTCACTTAGTGAAGAACTGCACGACAAAGAAAGCTGTGAGATAAAACTTCTTTTCCTCCTCCTTCATGTCCTTGTGTACTCCTGAACACCACAGCTCGTGTTGCTCTTGTTCGCATTAAAAGTTCATAAGAGGTAAATGCAAGACTGCATGACGCGTTTACGTGTTCTAATGTTCGGTTTCCTGTGCTAACGCCCCGGAGGTGTCGCGAAACGAAAATTGTGTGCTTCCGGCTGGTAAACGATTATTCTGTCACTTCCAAAAAGAAGCCCTGGAGACTCTCCAACAGCATAATTCCAAAGGGACAATTACAGAATAAATCTTGCATCCATTGGTCGGATTTCAATGAAAATTGCCCTAGCGGGGTGGCCGGCAAAGCTGGCGCGACCTGCAAACCGAGATCATATCGGAAGCCTAAGCTTCCGGCCATGTGTCGCACCTGCCCCTGCTTGGGCAAAGCCGCCTACGTCCGCTGTGCTCGATCTGACGTCCTCCAATGTAAATTTCTCCGCGCCATCACCCCTTAAGAATGTCGGCAGCTGCCGCGCGGCGTCAGAGACCCACGGGTCGTTGATCTGAAAGCCTGATACAGCAGGAAAAACATAGCAGCGGGACCGCCATACTTGCTGACCAGGCATTTGGAGGCCCGCACAAAAGCATGCACGCAAAAGATTCCGGTAGATTCTCAGTTTAGGCACATCGGCTCAGGAGCAAGAAGCGCCTGGCAGCCTGGGCTTTCGGCGCTAGCAGTTCCAGTAGACAGACGATAAGGCTCTATTTTCTTGACAGGCCGAACATGCTGACGTGGCCAGCCACTTAAAGGCTTGAATTTGCACCACTTCCGCTGCTGGGAAGTGAGCAGTAAGGCGTACCTTCCACAGAAACTGCCGCAGAGGATGGCGAGGTGTGCGCTGCAGCCTCCGCAACGCACTGCATCTGCGATGCGGGAGCTCGGTCAGTCTGCACAGCAAACATGCTGGAAGGTCGAGTCCACACGGTGTGCTTGTATCCCTTTACCTTAACTATCGCCGCGGTCCGGAGGATTTGCTTGGGCAAGATGTGCTGCGCGCTATCGAGATGACTTGGCCAGTCAAAGCGTACCTCTTTTGGTGCTTGACTTTGTGGTTTATCCTAGAATGCAGATATTTCCAGTAATTTTGCGTTGCTGTATGGATGCTGAAAGACCCCGTTAGGGTTGTTCCAAGGGACTCCAAGATATTTCGTTGTGCCGTAATTGTCGTATCGCATACAGCTTTTCTTGGGCCTTATCGTGGGCGATAAAATCGACATATCCATGACACTTACAAAGAGGCATGCCGTTCCAGTTTAGGATTCAGTCTTAGGAATTCAGTCTGGAGTGTTTGTTGTCGGTAATAAACGGTATATCGGACATGTCCAGGCTGACCTCACCAACGCGAACAAGTTCTGCGCCCTAGCCAAACCTGCTGGTAGAGCGAGCTGCTCGCCAAAATCCAAGAGGACAACGAACTTGAGCCCTGCATAGTTCAACCTCTAACGCCGATGGGCATCCTCAATAGAGGATGTACCATCACTATCTACAACACATCACTTCGTCCCGCCCTGTTCCGCCCAGGTTCCATCTAATGCGATAGTGGATTGCCCACCACATTCTTTCGCTAACGTCGCCTGGATAACATCATCACCTGACCAGCACGTGAATACACGTCTAACACCACTTAAACATCGACTGACGACATAATCACAGCGCATCGCGCAAATCTTTGCGAGGTGCGCTTTCACCAAAATTGCCAAAGTGCGTTTCAGCCACAAATTATGTAAAATCTCTGCATGTGCTCCCCTTGCGTCCCCTCTTCCGTTTCCATGATACATTTGCTGACCAAGCTATTCCTGCAACATGCCGAGTGCGTTCTGGCACTTATGCATATCGTTCATTGCCGGGTAGGGAACGCTTGCGGAGACTTTCTGTATGATGAGTCAGATACCGAGGATACCCGAAGCATGGAGAGACCCTATCCACACCGTTGCCACACAGATAGCGCGTACATTGTAATACGATGAAAAAATAAATCACACTCGTTGCAATTTGCCTGCCATTGCCCCGCGTCACCACCGTCAAGCCAGCTCTTCACTCGGGACCCTCTTAAGCCATTTGTTCCTCGTCGCATGCACCCTCCGTAGCATATCCAGCCGTGCACACGCACAATAATAATGACGCTGCAGGGCCAACGCCGAAGGATCAGCATTACTACGAATGGCCAAAGCCCGACATCTCCCCTTTCTCCCCTGCTCTCCTGCACCCTCCTGTCAAAGGTCAAAGAGTCCCGTCCTTGCCCCTCAGCGCCATGGTGAATCACCTACCAGAAACCCCTCGCCCCCCTCGAGCTCTATCACCTTTGGTCCCGCCTAAAGCAAGCCGGTGTCCAGGTGCACTGACTGCACGATCGTAACCATCTGCGTGCGGCTGTCACTTCGCCTCCTGCGCCAGCATGCACCGCGCCTGTGCCCGCGGCAGCACCCCCCTCCAGCGCGTCGGCACTCTCAGCCTCCGCCGCCGCCCGCGCCGCCTCCTCCTTGGCCAACTTCCGCTGCTGCCTCTTGTACTTGTAATCCGCATCCAGCAGCGTGCCTCTCCAAGCCTTCCATGCCATCAAGATCAGCACAAGGCCCCAGTAGCAGCAGTACGAGATGATCTCCAACGGCGTGCCCTTATCCTGGTAACCGAAGATCGCCCGCACCAGAGCAAAGAACCGCTGCCGGTTTTGTTGGTCCACGGGCTCGGTGCCCTTTGGGTCGATATCGGAGCAACACTTGGACCAGTTGTAAATGGGCACCATATACCATGGCCGCTCGTCAAGCCAGGGCGAGCAGTAACCGAACGCGTCGGCGTTCATAAGCGCGTCAGTTCCCAAGTTAACCTGCCCGGCGGCGATGAAGAAAATGATGATGGCCATAATAATGACGAGCCACTTGATGTCCTTGACTTGGCGGCCTGAGTAGTACAGAAAAATGCCTACCAGGCACCCGCACGCAATCCCGACGAAGGCAGGCAACGGAATTGCCGTCACCTTGACGTTGGCCAACCCGCCAAGGAAGACAACAGACTCGATACCCTCCCGAACGACGGTCGTGAAGACCAAAACAAAAATGTTCAAGATTTCCTTGCGCGTCGGCGGGGAGCGGTCTACGTTATCAAGCGGTGCTGCTGCCACTTCATCTCCACCTGGGGCGTTCGGTGTCGAAACGCCTGAGGAAGACAGCTTAGAGACAGCGACGACACCCGGCACCGCGGCCTCGACGTCATCGGCGCTGATGACGGCGTTGCCCGGCTCCTTAGCGACTTGTTTGACATCGGAGGTGGTGGCGGAGGCGGAGCTGGAGGAGGTCGTGGCGAGCGTGGGTGAGGCCGACAACACTGGCGAGGAGGATTTGCGTACGGGCAGCTGTACGGCACCAGCGGCAGAAGAGGTGACGCAGTTGGTGTCATTGGTGGCAGCGGCAGCGCCATCCGTGGGCTCGGCGACAACGTCCGGCACCTGGCGAGCGATTGAGGGAAAAACACAGGTGCAGGTTCTTTAGGCACAAACAGAAGACATCAGGAATGAGCCCAAACGACAGAAATGTCATGTCATGCGACAGGTGTTGCGGACGTGCCGGACGCGTCTAGTCACGGCAGCAAAAATAGCTGCTACCAATTATTTTCGGCTTTCCATCGCATACCCATATGCCGGGGAGCACGCATGCAGAGTACGATGTCATTAATGTACGGCGCCTCGTTGACCAGCAACGGGCCCCCATCCGTCCCGACGTTCCCGTCATCCCCGTTTCCCCTCCCCGCGCTCTCGACTGCTGCGTGCAAAATACTAATGGTCATGGGAGTCCCTAGAAGCTTTGCTTTGGACGCGTACCTTCGCTGCCATGGCTGCTTCCAGCTTCCGTTTCCACTTAGCCTCCCAGCCCAGGAACCGGAGCATGGCAAAGCCCAAGATGGTAATGAGAAAGGCGGCGATCCACGAGATAACACCTTTAAACATAGCACGTTTTTTCCCAGAAAAGAGGTTATCTCGGGCCGTGTAATATATGGCGATGAAGATCACGCCAAATACTATGCTGACACCGACGCCGGCGGCGACCCCATACCAAACTGCGCAGGAAGAACGGAAGAGTTAACTGAGCGGCGCATTCAGGCATGAGAAGGTCAGGCATTCCGAGGTGGTGGTGCACGGCTAACTATCATGCGATCGGGCTTCCGCGCCGGCTGGCAGTTGGTCGTCGCAATTAGGTCATGACGGGGAACTAAGCACTCTCTTACATACCTGCTTTCTTCAATCCTGGCTTTGAGCGATTCAAGAACTGTAACAGAATACTGCAAATGATGGACGCCTCAATGGTCTCTCTGAAAAGGATGAACAGAGACAAGACCGAAAAATACGTGTCGACGGACGCCATTTTTCCACAAGGATATCAATAGACTTTTCTCTCAGGAGAGTTCTTCTTTTAACGAAATTTAACAGCTACGTTGCAGCAAACTGGAGGCTCGCAACCCGTGCAAGCAGCCGCCAACAACACCGTTAAGCTGCACAAGCTCCGTATGCTACAATCATTGTTTAATTTTTGTAATTAAACATAAGTATGCTGTCCAATACGGCGATGTTAGAGGGGGACGGACGACGGCCTTATTCAGCCGTGGGCTTACGACGTCGCTGCACGATATTGTTGCCGAAGTCGCCATCAGCACATGCATTCCTGCTCTATGTCCAAGAGCCACGTGCCGCAAGCAAGCTTGCTGAAGGGGCGTGTGCTTGGCGTGTGGCCAGCTCCGAAGCCACTCGCTTGGCACGAGCAAAGTGTGCTTTTGGTGTGTCATTCTATGTAAATGGACTAAAATCGCAGTGCGTCGTTCAATTGTGTAATATCAGGAAATGGTTGTCAACCCGCTATCCTTATGCTTGACTAAAATAGGCTTCGATATCTGCCCACCACAGGTGAGTAAATTACGCAAAATGCCAGTAGGTTAATTACATGCACGATGATAGATTGTAAGGTGTAGCGCCTAGGGCCTCTAATTATCAGGTAGTTCATCGACAACTTTCGTACCTAAGCTTTCCTTAGCACGTCGTGGACCTCATATACCATGGATCCTTATTGTTTTACCTAGTCATGAAGTAAAAAGGCTTTATGTGCCTAAGGAACATGTGCAACCGACGGGCAACGAAATCTGCTTAGCGTACCTCGCAACTCCCCACAAATCTTGCTGCGTTATCCTGATATTCTTATATATTTGTGATTTAGTGCACGAGTTTAGGGTCTCCTTCTTACTCGCGGTCTAACTTACTCCGCTTTACGCGTCCAGCGGTATTCTGACGGAAATCGACATCCTAGCGCGTGCCTTGTCCTGGGCCGTCGCGGCACTACGCTCACAATTACATATTTGCTATCATATGGTATGTCAGTGGTTGACGGCTAAATTATTACGTACGACCCAAGATTACAAAACTTAACCACCGTTAGTAATACGCGCCAGTTGCGCTCAGCCCCGCTCTTTAAGAGCCTGACGTGACTGACATCTATAATAAACTGTGAACGGTACCGCGTACAACAAGCCATAACATAACATCAGGAAAATTGAAATTGCAACATCTTGGCTACAATTTTAATATTGCAACGGTTTTGCGCTGTCGCTTTCTACATTCGTTTGGCGATGCCTTTCTCAAATTTGCGGATGGAGGTGTTGTTGTAAACTTGTGAGCTGCTCTGTGCCGCAAGCTAGACGGCTACTCAGGCTCGGAGCACTCGTCCCAGGAGGCGTCACGCAGGTAGCTGAGTGCCAAGGACGTCTCCTCGACGCCCGAATATCGGCCGAATACCGGCGACAGTACCATATACTCAGCTTCAGGGTTTTCGGGAAGGTGCTCAACTTTCAATGGATAGTTGCTTGCAGGGAGCCGGAAGTATGACGCCCTGAAGATGGTTTTTCATCTGCAAACCCAATCTGTCAGCTTAGATCCAAACTGCATAATACGCGACATAACATCAAATAGCTAAGGAATCAGCGAAATTCCTTCAAATGCGAACACGACTTAAGATCCGGTTGAAGGTTGCCGAAGTTGGCTGCAGCATCAGCTCCGCGTTCGATCGGTCAGATTGTGCACGGCAGCTTGGAAGCAATCAGGCAAGAGTGGCAGCAGGCAGGGCTTTGCAGCAAACTGTCCTCATCCGCTATATCTGCAGACATGACAGCGCTGTCATGCGACTGAGCCACGTATCAGAGCCAAAACAAAATTCCACAGCCCTCAAGGCCTCATTATGGCCAAAACAACTTTACATCTCAATCCAAGCTGAAATCTGAAAAGTGATGCGAACTTCTGGCACAGTAAGATGATTGGGACCTGTCTTCCGCATTGCACCGACTACACGCGTTCAGAGAGATCCGCAATCTGTCGGCTGCTCCCACGTCACATCACACACGCGTCATCTGTCAAATACTCGCACATCAAATTTCAACCCCGTGCACCGTTTGAACCGCAACCCTGCTTCTCGCAACGTCCACGGCCGCGTTGCGCCCCGGACGCAACTCGCACTGTTTCTCGGAAGAAACCGACGCGCCAAGCTTCTTCCCGTCTTCCTGGGAAGCGACTACGACGAAGAGCTTCTTCCCGCGCTTTCCCTCACATCCACTCTTCATCAACCTCCGTCCCGGAAAAGGTATCAGAAACTCTAATTGCTTCACAATGCACTAGCGTACAGAGTACCCGTCCTGACTGAAAAGTTCATCCCTCCTAGCGAGCACGGCCCGGTGATCCTCCTCCCTGGTCCTTGATTAGTGGATTTGTACAAACCAGCTTTAGGCTAGTGAACCCTAGCAGACCTCTGTTGGGCCTTGCACGGAATTCCGGACACCGAGGGTAAACCCACCCACAAACCCGGTCGCCGACCTGCACAGCTCAGTCGAGAGCTTGTGCCGCCAGACGCCGCCGCCGCCGGTGCCGCCAGACCGCACCCAGCGTTCCCGCTCCCAGCAAAAACAGAGTAGCGCAGCGCCGCCAGCTTGGGGATCTCCCCATTCGAGCAAGTGAACAACCTACGCTTGCATCGATAAACCGCCCTAGCTATGGCCAGTGGGTCAGCCGCAACACTCGCGGCCGCCCGCCGGCAACTGCCGCCCGCCGGCAGCCGCCGCCACCAGCCGCCCGGCGGTGCAGTCGCCGCCGTCGGCTCACAGGGCGGCCAGCACCTCCCTCTCCCACGTCCTCTGCTCTTCCCGTGGCTGCTGCTCCTATGTGCAGCATGGCTGATGGCCATACCCACGAGTGCTCAGGACACAGCCAATGCGGTTGTGATGGATGGTGCAGGTACGGATGCGGGTGGGGTTGGAGCTGCAGTTGCAGCCCCGCAGCTGGGTGCGACTGCATCCAATGTGCTCGGAGTACAACCCCAGCAGCTACAGCCACAGCCAGGTATCGACCAACAACAAGCCCAACCGGGGCAGCTGCCGCAACAGTATCAACAACAACAACAGAATGCCCAACAGCTGCTACAGCCCCAGCAGCAGCAGGGACAGCAGCAAGCAGTCTCGGTCAGGGCGGCCGGGACAGATGCCCTGCAGCAGCAGCCGCAGGTACAACCCCGCCCTCAGCGGCAGGTAGCACAGGTGGTGCTCCGCGAGGAGTGCGCTGACATCCCCATCAGCACCTCCCAGCTGGGGCTGGCGAACATGGCCGAGCTGATAGTCACTGGTGAGTAGTGTGAGTGGTGGGCGGTTGCCGGGCAGTTGGTGGGCGAATGCAAGGCCGTCAGCTGCGATGATGACCACGTGTATATGTTCTACTTGTGCTGAGTTGAGAGGCCGATGGCACTTCCAGCCACTTGCCCGCTCCCTAAAAGCACATGGAATGTTTCCATGATGCTGTCGCTGCTGCATCGTGGTGGTCTGATCACGGAAAGCGGACCCATATATTTGTTGTTCTCTCTAATCCTCCCCTTCCCCCCGCTCCCCTCCCCTCTCCCGCTCCCATTTCCTTTCTGCCGCATCCCTTCCCAACCTCTCTTACTCCCTCGCCTACTATCCAACCAACCCCTCCAACTCTCATCACCACACGCTACCATCCCCGTCCCATCCCCACCACCATCCCCATCCCCATCCCCATCCCCGCAGGTGTAGTCCTCGCAGCGGGTGCAGGCGCCGGCAACTGCTACCCCAACGGCACCCTCACACCCCTGCCCGACAACCCATCCGCACCCGGAGGGCCCGCCGGTAACAGCAACAGCAGCTTCATCCTGGTGGGGCTGCAGTGTGTGCACAAGGGCCTGGTGCGCTGCCGCAACAACACCGACGATCTGGGGGACTGTTTACTGCTGGTGGAGGCACCCGTACTGCCGGACTCGGCGCCCTGCGCCCTGACAGGCGGCCAGAGGTACATGTTCTTCTTGCAGGTGAGGGTCGTCGTGAGGGACGTGAGGGACGTCGTGAGGATCGTCGTGAGGGAGGCAGCGGTCCGCTGTGCAGCAGCGTGGCTGGGCTGCATCTAGGCCAGGCGGTCTGGGCTGGATTGGCGAAAAAGTGGAAATTTGTTTTTTTGCGCGTTCAGGCCGCACATCAGGCTGCGTTTTATTTTTCTGCCCGTCAGAAGAAAACGGACCCCCGACCCCGTTCAGATAGCCATGTCCCTTAGTCTCCATCCGCCCTGCCTCCTCCCGCCCTTCCTCCTTTCCTCCCCCCCCCCAATTCCAGCATCTGACTGCCAGCTTGTCACTTTTCCCCGCGTTACCCCCCGCGACCTCCTTCCCGGGTTTCCCCCCCCCACCTCAGGCCCAACCGGGACCCTGCGACGGTTACTACTACGCCATGTTCCAGCGTGCCTACCACAGTATTCGGAGGCCGCTTGGGGGCACCGGCTGCACCTTCTACCCAGATTTTCCCGAAGCGAGCGACATGGTCACCCGTGTAAGGCCGTATATGGCTGGGTACGGCAGGTTACAGTAGGATCATGAAGGTAGCTGTGAACGATTAGAGGGACCGGTATTAAACCTCGGCGCACGTGAGGGGGATGGGAATAAATCTCGGCGCACGGAAGGGTGCGGTTCTTGGTGCGGTGGCGTGGTGCAGGCTGCTGGTGGTAGTGGGGTGCCAGGTAGGTGACGTTGTGGTGTCCAGGACCGCGTGCTCCGCACTGAAATGACGATCCCCTTGTCAGCTCCACGTCGGCTCCACGTCGGCTCCACGTCAGCTCCACGTCAGCTCCACGTCAGCGCGTTTTTCGTTTCTCCTTACAAAGCTTCGGGGGACCGCGGACTCCTCTTTCTTCTTGCAGCCAGTCGGCTGTGTGTCCCCGGGCCTCACCTCCCCGTTTCTTACCCTGCCGCGCGACCATGAACCGTGCTGTGCCGCAGATCAACAGCCAGTGCTCCGGAAACGCAGCGGCCACGTGTTCCCTGGACCGCTGCGACCCACGGGTCACTCGCTCACCTTGCGCCAACGATACGACGACACGCTGCGACCTCAAGCAATGCGCAGGTGAGCGCTACAGCCGTAGCCAAAGACGTTATGCGTGATGAGATTTCATGGTGGCTAAGGGCATTTTTTCCTAGGGGTCGAATAGCGTCCCGGAGCCGACTACCGACCTTCCTACCTGCATGTTGTCGTATTCGTACTGCAGGGAAGTTCATGTACTACAACGCCATCATGCCGTCTGAGACGTGCTATGAGCTGTATACGTATCGCACTTCGGGCCTACCGGTCAACTGCTACGGCCAGCGCTACATCAACAACCGAATACGGGAGATCGAACTACAGCAGGCGCTAGCTAACGCGACGGCAGCGCAGACGCGCTCCGCTCGTCCCGGATCCCTGAGCCAAGCGGCAGTGCAGGACGACGCTATTGGCGATTGAAAGCGCATGGAATATGAAATGCCTGATATGTCTCTGTGCGTTTACGCGTTTGTTGATACATTTCCATGCTGTCCAGAAGTGTATGTGTGGGTATGTATGTGTTTGCGGTGTGAGCCTTTTAACAACCATTCCGACGTCATTCCATGTTTTCATTAGTGTCTTCTGAGCTCAATTAATGGACTGTTTTCATTTCGTAACAAGCCGACAGTTCAAGGCTCAGAAGTTGTGGGACAAGGCGGCCTTTCTCTTTCTCACAGCTGCTGTAGGATAATATTGATGCTTGTGCCTCGGTAATTGTGCTGCGAACCACATAATGAAACTAGTTAGGGGAAAGCAAATTATGGGTTCTGTCTTCTTTCGGTGCCCTTTTCCGTCCTTGTGAACCAGTCAATGTGCTTGTTTCCATGGATTCATGGCATGGGCGAGGGTTCAAAACCCAGAAATATTCAGTACATAAGGGGTAATGACAGACAGATTCACGATTATGAAAGCGTTCCGAACGGAAAATCGTCGTTGGACGACAAAGCCACAAAGCCTGCACCCTGGCTGACCGTTTCATCCCAGCTGTAACTTTTAAGCCGACCCTTCCAAATTGCTGCCAAAGGCTTGGTTTTCTGGGAAAAACCTGCGAAAGGAAATGATCGCGGTAATCGGCAGCCAGCTGCGCCGGGACTGCGGCGGCCAACTGCGTCGCGGCCTACGTAGTGCGCTGGCTTCCTCTGGCAATCAACGCCAGCAGTGTCGGCAGCTTTCTACGTCAACGGCCTTACGGGCAGCGGCGGCTGGTGGCAATAGCGGCAATAGCGGGCCTGAGGAGAGACGCGAACACGAAATGCAATACATGACCTCCGAGCACAGCACCGCGAGCGCCTGGGACACAGCCCAACCCAAGCTAGGTGCGTAACGAAGCAATCAAAATAACGTATCACACTTCCTACCATCCAATTCATACAGTTTAAGAAACTTTCGGAGCGGCTCGCAAACGGAAAACATCCACTGCAGACGCTTTGTGAAGGAGGGGCATGCTTAGCTAATGAAATGACCCACGGGTCACAAAATCCATGCCCGGAGCCCGGAGCGGCCCTGGAAATGAAACCAACCTCAGATACCAAACTACAGCAAGGGTAATCTCTTCTCCTGTCCAAATGCACAGATCCGAACACCAGGATGCTCCAAAACCTACACCCCGTTGCCCCTCCCCTTACCATCTCACGCACGAGCCCCCTCCTCTCGCGGCCCCGCGCACAGCCCACCCAACCCTGGCGGAAACCCACTGGTCGCAGGCACCTGGCCCAACATCGAGCCCGGTGTTGGACGTCCCGACGTGGTGCAGCCCCCCGAACCGTCCGTGTTTGTCAAGGTGCGGTCTGCGGGGTGTGTGTGTCTGCGGTGCAGATCCGTAAGCTGCAGGTGCGAGAGCTCCCCAACGTCCATCACGCGGCGCTCGTCCCGCAGCTTTCGTTCCTGCCCGTCCTTCAGCGCGTGGCCCGCGCCCCTCGCCCTTTAATAAAACCATACTTATCCCAGTTTTCGTGAGAATGTTCCATTACAAAAAGAAAAATAACTGGCAAGAAATGAAAACAGTTTTCGTGATAGGGTAGGGCCGGGTGTGGGTGCACTCCCCCGAAGCGACAACTAGGCCTGCACACCAACCGCTTCAGGGCAGAGCAGGGTGTACCCCAACACCCGAAGTAACCAGCACAACCACGCACGCAAGTCCGTACAAATCGTACAGCGGCACTCCGAATTCACAGGAAACCTTATAGTATTCTCGACGCTTCGCGTAGAAAGCTATCAGTTAGCAGAAGATCTAAAACCCTAAGAAACACCCCCCGCAGGAGCGCAAGATGCCTATTATCGGCGGTGTATCAGATGCTGATTTGATCTCTGAGTTCGACAGAATCCGAGGTACGGCCGACCTGAACGACAATTCCGCCTGGACAAGTGGGCTGTGAGGCCGCGCCCTGTGGGATTCAAGGGGAGCTGCGGCTGCAGCGGCTGTCCTCGCGCGTGCAGCTCCAACACTTGATTAGTGTCGGCAGTAGCGGCCGTAGCGGCAGCCTGATGTAGCAGTTGCACGCGTCATAATCCAGATGCCTGGCAGGCTGCTTTCTCACTAGACGGATGGATGGATGGATGGATGGATGGATGGACCGGACCGGACCGGACCGGATGGATGGACCGGACCGGACGGACGGACGGACGGACGGACGGACGGACGGACGGACGGACGGACGGACGGACGGACGGACGGACGGACGGACGGACGGACGGACGGACGGACGGACGGACGGACGGACGGACGGACGGATGGATGGATGGATGGATGGATGGATGGATGGATGGATGGATGGATGGATGGATGGATGGATGGATGGATCGATGGACAGAAGTTAAGAAGGCCAACATGTAATGACTTCCATTGCCGCATGCCACCGAAAGGAGGAGGGAGTAGTTATCAGGACCTTGGAGGCCGTTGTTTGTTGACCGCTGGCCGTTGTTTGTTGCATTCGGTTTCCAAGGCGACGGAGACCGTCCTGTGGAGGGAGGGTCGTTATGCGGCGCCTACGTATCTAGCGGGAATCGGGCAGCCCTAGGCATCGGGCGCTGACACGAAGCGGGCGGATGTGCTGGGCAGGCAGACGCGGCAGGGAGGCAGTCGAGCTGGCAGGGGGAGGGAGAGCGCGTGCGCTTAGTGCATTGTTTTTGCAATGCTTCGCGGGCGCTGTGGGGATTTGCTTGCCTAACTCTCCCCCCCCCCGGCGGCATTTGTTCTTCTGCCCCCCTGCACTGACCGTCGGGTTGCTTAGGGTCTCGCCTTTGAAGTGTTGGACAGGAGGCGGCGAGGACGGCGAACCAGGTCCAGGTCCTTCGGTGTCCTGTCCTCGTCTGGGTTTCGGTGCTCCCCTTGGTACCCTCTTCGGCCGTTCGGCAGCCTATGCGATGTATATGCGGTCTTTAGCCCGTTTCCTTGAATGGACATGTTGTACGGCAGAGCGCATAGGCATTTGGGATGGGGGCATCGAGTTCAACGCGTTTCGACGTCTATGGATGTGAAGGCGAATGTTCCCCAAATTCTACCAATCTTTAGCGGAGCACCGACGTAGAAGAGCATCATAAACGCCGTCATATCTTAGGCCCCACATTTGTAAAACAGTACGTGCTATATGAGCCCCTCAAGAGGTCGCGGTAGCGGGCTGGCTGGCCTTGATTTGCCGCGTGTCGACGGTGTACAGCAAAGTTTTGGTGCTATGCTAGCAATCTGGTGTTAGCTCCGAAATTACGACATGGTCACACACGTGTCGTCAACTAACTACATAACAAAACATGCCTAAGGGCTTTTTCCACCGGCGCAAGATTGGTGACCTCCCATCAATTATTACTGTGAAGCACCAATGTATCCTGGCAGTTACATGTCTCCGAGTTTCCACACCAAGCGTCGTCGTTACCCAACAACAAACTTCTGCACGGTATCGCCTTCGTCGTCCTCAATCCACGCTGAACGACCATCTGTGTGTGTGTGTTACATGGTTGGGGGTGCGTGACCCCATACCTATAAAACCTGAACGACCACCTGACGCGCGTGGGCTTTCCTGCTACTTCGAGAGATGGCACCACGACAATCGAATCGTGCTTTGTTTAGGGAGCTGGGTCAATGCGGGCTCCTCCGCTTCCACTGGGCCTCGCTTCGTTGTCATTTCAGCAGAACAGCCTCGTCTCATCCTGGCGTGCAGCCTCCGTTTGTGTTCCATGGTAATCTGCAGGAGGAGTTCGTCTTCCGAGGCGCCCTGATTTTACTGCCACTTTCTACTAGCCGACAAAGTAGTACGGCAAACATCGCTTCCTCTTTAAACAGAATAACAAATCACCATGGAGCGTTTGCCGTCGACCCCAAAGGCATACGGCCAGAAACTGTTGCGCGTGTCATAACAAGCTTGCTGGCAGGACTCTTACCCAGGCTAACCCACCTGCAGGTCAAGGAAGTTACTTTTGCGTACTTAATTTTATTTTTTCTTCTTCCCTGGGGCATACATTCGACCGGCCACCAACCGGTAAGAGGGCCCAACCGGTCGGTAGGGTGGGGGTCCCAAGGGACGGTTTTAAAAAGTGGCTCTGCCGGTAGCCGCCCAACGGCCTTAGTCTCCAAACCCGCGGCGCATCATTTAAAACCTTGTTTGCTACTGCAAACGCAACATCATCCTGCTACCACCATCAACATCACCACCACCACCACCACCACCACCACCACATAGGAGGACTAAAGTTCTTCTCCTAAAGGGGAACAGCGCCACCACCACATTCCGATCTCGGAAGTGCGCTCGGGGAAGCTTCCCATTTCCCAGCCTTCCGCTTTCACGTTTCGACGGGACCTCGGCACGGGATAGCCCCCCTCCCCGAGGACCGGATACAAGACCCCAACCCGTAGGGAGGTGTACCCCGTAAGGTGTATAGTTCTGAGCGCATTGAATTGAGGGGAAGAGGCGCACCTGTATGGCTCAGGTAGGTAGCCGAGTCACCGGATCGAACCCTAGCAGACCACCAGGAACAGGAAACGCACCGCCGTGGGAGGAGACCGAGGCTGAGGAGGCTGCTGTCAATGAACTGCTCCTAGTTGTGCTTCAATGCGGCAGCCGCAATGGCGAATATCATCCCCTTGCAGCAGCTTGCACACATCAATTCGCACCAACCAACCAACCAACCAACCACTCCTCCTCCTCCGCACTTCTTCGCCGCCCTCACAAACATGGACAGCTCCCCAGCAGAGTGCGCGTCGCCACCCGGCCACCCTTCTGCTTCACAACCCCAGTCCCCCCCCGAACCTGTCGTGGTTTGTCTTTTCCCCCCGAACCTGTTCCTCCTCTTCCCTCTCCCTACCCCCCGTCAGCCACATCCCCAGCCCCACCTGCCCCCCTCAGGGCAGCTGAAAACCCCGGGCAGGTGTCTCCACAGGAGGTAGCGGCTTTCATACACAGCGGCCCCTAGCAGCAGTCCCACCGCGGGGTAGCGGCTCCGAAACCACATCCCAAGCGGGAAAACCCGTCTCGCCGTCTCGCACATCATTTTACCCTCCGCTCCTGCCGACCGACCGACCGACCGACCGACCGACTAAGGGTAAAAGTCGCAATCCCCACCATGTCGTCCCATTCCCACGCCCATCCCCAGGAAGGATTCCCTACCCTGCACGTTTGGTTTTGCTTTTGCACGCAGCAGCGGTTTACGCAACACTTACAGTCAGACAGACAGTCAGTCAGACAGACAGACAGACAGACAGACATAACCGTGTCAAACCAGCTCCTGCCCGGGTTCCACCACAAGGTAACGCTGTGTGGGGCAGCAGGTCTCCCTCCCTGGACTCGGCTGGTTGCCCATAGCCAGTTGACATAGGGGCGAGTCGCAGAGGGCGCTGAGGGAGGGGCACACCAGAGAGCTGAGGGTGAAGCACACGCTGGCGCCCTGCATGGCGGCATGGGTTAAGAGGGACGGATAAGTGGGTGGGTGGGTGGGTGTCGGTGTGTGTATCGGCAAGGGGTCGCCGTACGGTCATACCTGGGCTTCTCTGTACGACAGGCCCAGTGCGGAGAGCTTCATGACGGTGTACGTCCAGCCGTTGTAGTCGTACACCTTATACGTCGGGCTGCGCGCGTTGCCGTTGATTTTCAAGTCGTATACCGCACCGTAGCATTCGTCCTCTGCGTGCAGCAGGACGTCACGTGAGGCATGAATCGTACACCGCCAGCATTAGCACGGGTTGCTAATGCCGAACATCCTATAGTCGATCGAACCACCGGACTGCCGTATACGGTACGATGAATGCTGCCCCGACCAGGGCACAGTTTATTGAGAGGGCCTTATATCTGTAAGTGGTGTATCACATCATCAACATGTGTGGCTGTACGGCACCAAGCAGCTCCCAAACCCACACCCTCCCACACACTTTCGTTGACCGCATTCAACGGCTCTGCCCGCCCCGGCCCCAAAAACCTCAATAACCCTGTGCCGTACAGGTTTGAAAGCCCCAGACCTTCCCTCGTCCCCCAACTCCCCGCCCGAGAAAGACCCACTGATAAGGAACTGGATAACGTCCAACGGGATGTCGCAGCACAGTGCCTGGCGGCACTGAAAGTACGACACGCGGAAACAGTACGACCAGTCGCCGCCGCCAGGCGCTCTGCTGGCATTTGCATAGTTGAGCTGGAAGGCGCGGCCGATTGCCGGCCAATCCGAACGGCAAGCGCCGAAGGGGAAGGGGTTCCTGCTGCCGGCCGGCCGCGGCGGCATGTACGGCAGATTAGGACGGATGAAGGGCTCTGCTCGCGGCGGCGGCGGCAGAGGCGGCGGCGGCGGCGGCGACAGCGGGGTTGCGAATGACGGCGGCCGTGCGGGGCGTTGCCGCGGCGGTGGCGGCGGCGGCGGCGACCGTGGGGTACGCGGCGTTGCGGGTATTAGGGGCAGCAACGGCGCCGGGGAAGGTGGTTGTCCAGGAGGTAGGCGGGGCCGGCGAGTTGGGCGAGGGGACGGTGGCGGCGGCAGGTCTGGCCGGCGGCGTGGCGGACGCGGCGGACGCGGCGACGGCGAGTCCGGGGAAGCGGGTGGCGGGACGGGTGGCGGCGGCGATGGAAGGGGCGACGGAGGCGGGCGCGGAGCCGGCAATGAAGGTCGAGGCGGAGGGGAATATGGAGGTGGGGAGAGGCGCGGCGGTGGAGGTAAGGGTGGTGAGGGAGCTGATGGTGGCGGCGGCGGAGGCGGTACTGGAGGCAGTGGTAAAGGACGTAAGGGTGGTGGGGGTGGCGAAGGTGGTGGGGGCGAAGGTGGTGGTGGGGAACGGTGGTGGTGGGGAAGGTGGTGGAGGTTCGG
>NW_003307613.1:436755-449472 GCF_000143455.1 Volvox carteri f. nagariensis
AATTGGGGGGTGGGTGAGGTGGAGGTAGCGACGGCGGGGCTGGCGACGGCGTCACAGCTGGCAGTGGCGGAGACAACGTCGGCGGTGGCGGCGGCGGGTCCCGGGCCGGCAGCGCCGTTGGCGGCGACGGCAAGCGCAGCGACGGTGGGACCCCAACCGGAGGCTCAGGGCGCGGTGGCGACGGCCGGGGCGGCGGCGACGGAGGCTTTTTCGGAGGGCGCGGTGACGGCGGTCTCGGCGGTTTCGGTGGTTTCGGAGGGGATGGCGGCGCGGGCGGAGGCAACGATGGTACGGGAGGGCAGGGTGGAACCTGGGGGGCCTTGGGCCAGGTTGGCCATTTCGGGAGGGTGCGCTGCGGCGGCGGCGGCGGTGACGCTAGCAGTGGGGGAGGCGGACTAAGGGAGAGGGTCGGCGGCGGCGGTGGCGGCGGCGGTAATCGAGTGTGGGCTGGTGGTGGCAGAGGCGCCTGAGACAGGATCTGGGAAGGTGACGGTGACGGCGGCTTCGGAGGCGGCGGCGGAGGCGATGGCGGAGGCGATGGCGGAGGCGATGGCGGAGGCGATGGCGGAGGCGATGGCGGAGGCGATGGCGGCGGTGATGGCGGAGATGCTCGGGGTTGCGGCGGCGGCGGCGGCACCGGTTGTGGCGGTGATGGTCGCGGCGGCGGAGGTTGTGAGACGGGAGGATTTGGGTGTGCACCCGCCGGGGGTGGAGGCGCAAGTAATGGCGGTCGAGATACCGGCGGTGGCGGTGGCTGCTGCGGCGGCGGTGATAGAGGGGCTGGCGATGGGGGTGAACGCGACGGCAGCGGAGGTGTTGGTGGCGGTGGTGACGGCGGCGGTGGTGATGGTGGTGGTGGTGATGGTGGTGGTGGTGATGGTGGCGGTGGTGATGGCGGTGGTGGTGATGGCGGTGGTGGTGATGGCGGCGGAGGCGATGGTGGTGGTGGTGACGGTGGCGGTGGTGATAGCAGCTGTGGCGATGGTGGTTGTGGTGGCGGCGACGGTGGCCGCGGCGACGGCGGTCGTGGCGACGGTGGCCGTGGCGACGGTGGCCGTGGCGGCGGCAGTCGCCTGATGGGTGGCGGAGGTGACTCCTCATCCGCGGGTGGCGGCAGTAGCGGGTAATCAAATGGCGGGAAAGTGAAAGGCGGGAAACTGAATGGCGGGAACTCCGTTGGCGGGAAGCTCGGGTAGTCCGCCGGCGGCGGGACGTCTGGCGGAGGGGGCGGCAGCTTTCGTCGTACCGACTGCGGTGGTGTACGTGTCAGCTTCGGCGGAATTATTGCTGCGACGTTCCCTGGCGGCGGCGGCGGCGGCGGCACCGGCAACGGGCTGCTGGGCGGCAGGCACAGCCAGTCCGTATTCTGTGACTCCTGGCAGTCAGCGCTGCCGTACAGGTACGCCAGGTCTCCGGCGCAATAGTCAAATGATGGAGTATCCTCGTACCGCACCGTCCCGGATAAGTACGACTGCGCCAGGGTAAGCACCTCCCCGACGGTACGGCAGGCGCACGCGGGTAACGCGACCCCCGCAAACACCTGCTGCTCAATCGGCCGTACACCATGGGCGCGTGTGTGTAGTACATTGAGCATAAGGCCTAGTACGTCCGCGACCCAGAAGGCTTTGGAACCGAAACTGGGCAGGTCGTCGGGACACGTGCCGCTGCTGCTGCCGCCGCCACCGGCCACGGTGATGTTGACGGTGGCGGTGAGTGGCAGCGGCAGTAGCCGATCCCCCGTCGCGGCAGCAGCGGTGGCGGAGAAGGGGTCCAGCTGATGCTGCAGGAAGCAGTGCAGCGCCGCCGGTGACGTGAAACGAAGACCGGGGGCTGGGGGCGAGCCGCCAAATCGCAAGACGCCAGTTCCGCCCGTGAATATCGCCCAGTTCTGAACAAGTATAGAAAGACCTGGAGGAAGAGACCAGTTGTCGGCGGTGAGGAGCGCGGGGTCACAGGTCGCCGGCGGGAAGCAGCTCACAGGACAGTACGGCTTGGGCGGAGGCGGCGCCCTGCGCAGTTTGGTTGTGGGACCGGGATATCGGTGAGCTTATGGATTTTGATGGATTCTGTGTCTCTGGCACGCGACGTGCGAGCATAAGGGCGCGCGTGCGTGAAATGTAGTGTGGGTGGGTCCCATCTGTAGCTGTCCATGACATCTGAAAAAGTAACCGACAAAGTGCTGCAGTCCGTATGAGGTATACGAATGAAAAGAAAGAGCTATGATAGCTGTGTAAATCGGATTTCTTAACTTTGTCAACAGCATAATTCAAGGAGTGCGAAAGCTGGGATTGCGCAAGTCATTGATTGCGTCCCTACGCAAAACGCTCAGAGATAGGTCGAAGTCGTACGATATAATATAGAAAATATATAAAGTTGCATGATGTGTGTAGCCCTAGTGCCCTCCTTACTTCTTGGTTGCCGCTTGCACCGTCGGTAGCCCAGCGAAATCATAAACTGCAGGTCGTCAGCAAAATGAAATTATTTTTTTCATCTCCTACATTAATAACGGTCTTTTGCCGCACAGTGAATTGCATGCCCTACCCAGGCTTACGAAGAGCCCGTGGGTCTGCAAGCCACTGGACAGCTGGACAGCCTTTTATCCTACCTGTCAGTGTTAGAACGGTGATTATCAGGTAAGAAGTGCATTTCCTGATGCTGCACGCTGTAACTGCTGTTGTCATGGCACCCGCTCCTCCGTCATAGAGCGACAGGTAGTCAAGTCAACATGGTTTTAAACAAGCTTAACACGACGTGGATCCAGCTGAAATCTGTAGAAGCTTTATACTTCTTCAGCTCTTTCGCGACCTATCGACCTGTACCGTGAAAGTTCATCCAAGGACAGTCATGTGGGGTGATGCTTTGGTCTGGGGAGAAACAGATACTATTAGCAACCTCGCAGTCGACCTTACAAATATGACATGATATTCGCACATTCTATTCGGAAGCAACAGCACTCTTGCCATATTGATTTGAGCCGTACATCGCCCCGCCCACCAAGATTTACAGGGCCGACAGCTAATCCCAGAGCACGACTTGATTCAGATACATCATGTCAGAGCTGACCATAATTCAATATCTAATATAAAGGTGCTTAGTAAGTATAGCAGGGCCGTAGATGGCTCAAATCCTCAATCCTCGCTTTAGCACGGTCCGCGGCAAACGGGTTACTTCATCGTTAACGATCCAGGATAAGCAGGCTAAATCATTAAGGCAGAAATGGATATACCTTTACGGCTGAAAGAATTACACAGGATGCACGGGTTGCAGAATCGTGACCCAGGCTTCATCTATGTACCTGTCAGATTACCTTCCTTAGTTGCAGGAAAGGACGCGAATGTCTCATCATTATTGAAAATACTTGTTGTAATAGTTACCCTTTGGCGCTAACATCTTGTGATCTTCTTAAGCTGCTTTGTTTGGCCTTGGACCCCTGCTGCCAAAACGCTACTTATGACATCATGGATAGGGCAACCAGCAATACTGCTTCTTCTGACTCAACTGCTCATGACAGGTATGATTGTGGGGCCTCGAAAGGTTGTCCTTATGTACAGTCTAGCTTTGCATTGTTGGAACGCTTGGCATTGATAATACATATATCCCTGTTATGGAAAAGACGATCAAGATTAATTGGGATTAAAATGAGCGTGCAATAAACTCCTTCCTAGGTTCAGCAATTGCATCCTTGGCAGTCCCATGCTGTCCATTACACCTCGTCGTGTGCAACATGTGATTTTTGCGACACACAGGTAGCCTAAATGTGGCAGGCTACGTGTATACGGGGCCAGGCAACCAGCAAGGCGGCAGGTACGCGACAGCCAAGTTCACCTGGTCGGGAAAATGATGGGTATTCACAAATCAAAAGATGTGTCAAAAAACTTAAA
Organism: Volvox carteri f. nagariensis; assembly: GCF_000143455.1. Lineage (NCBI taxonomy): Eukaryota > Viridiplantae > Chlorophyta > Chlorophyceae > Chlamydomonadales > Volvocaceae > Volvox > Volvox carteri. Next base: position 440,637 of record NW_003307613.1, read on the forward strand.
GAGCTTGTCTTCATTTGTCAAAATTGCCGAGGTTGAGTAAGCACGAAGCGAGAAGTCCTATTCCCTTGTCGAAGCGGCGAAGGGGAAAAATGCGCTCCCGGAGCTGCAGAACTTCCTAGATTGCAATCTGTACACCTACGGAACTTTTCACCGAACGCCGAACGCGCCATTTTGACTAGCGGGGGGGTTGTGGCACGTGAAGGAGAGAAGCGTTCGTTGCTTAGGCTTCCGTATGCCGCTTGGCCCGGGGGGGGTTGTGACTTCGCCGCCACCACCGGATGCTGTTCAAGCAAGGGACCGACCAAAGGTGTTTAAAGGAGGCAGCGGCATCACGGCTTTGGCTGCCGCGGCTACATTAAATGGCCGAATTGGCACGACATGTCATGCATCAGGCGCCCTCTGCCTCGGGGGAGTCCTAGCATTGCCAAGAAGCGCCGGGTAGCGTGTGTGTTTCAGACGGAGTGTAAGCCCCTGGCTCTGTGATGGCCAGGGACGTTATGCGTCCCTAAGGGATCGGGTCGCTCGCAGCTGCTGCCTGAGCTCCTTTCCGGTAAAATATCCGCCCAGCCGCTATTCCCCCTTTCCCCCTTTTGCCATTTGGTGCCACTTTCCGCTGGTGTATGGTGTAGCAGCAGTAGCAGCAGCAATAGCACTAGCAGCAGCAGCAGTAGTAGCAGCACTACCAACTTCAGTCGCACGCCGAGCAATAGCAGTGGCAGTAGCAGGGCCGCCGCCCCGGCAGCAGCTACCAGCAGTATCGCCGGGGAGTTTACGACCTTTCCCAGGCCTTGGCTTGAGAACGGCAACAGCCCGCCGCCGTACGACACTTGTGCGGCAGTTGATTGGTGCTATCTTGTAGACGACCGCACCCGCTGCCCCTTTGAGACTTACGGTCCGGAGGAGTTCGCGGGGTTGGTGGCAAGCAGCGCCGCGCCCAGTTACATCAGGAATTTGTGGCGCATCTTCACGGCCGCCAGCGGCGGACAGTTTGTGGTGGGGCGGCGTGACGATGCGGCGACGCGGATCCTCTTCAATGATGCGGACTCTCTGATTTGCTTCCTGCGACTCCAAAACGATAGCGCGCCACTGACAGGAGCAGCGACGCTGCCGCTGTCGGCGCGCGCCGCCGCCAACGGCGGCGGTGGCGGCGGCGGCGGCGGCGGCCCCCTTGTGGTGTCAGCAACACTGGACCCCGTGATGAACGTCTGTGTCTTTGCTGACGCCGACGCCGCCACCCGCGGCGACTACAACTTCGGATCCTGGATGGCCGCCGCCCTGACGCTACGGCTCAACGCTGAGCTGTCGGCGGCGCGAAAGGCGCTGGGCTCGCAGGAGATGTACGGCGACTTGCAGGCGACACTGGTAACGCGCACAGGGCCACTGACCGACCTGCCGTGCGGGTGCCGTACAGTGGCGGAATATTTGAATGCAGCGGATGCGGTGGTTTCGGGGCCTAGCGACCTTCCATCCCCCGGGGAGGGGTTCCTGGCGGAACACTGCCTGCAGCGGGTCTCTTTGGCTGTCGCAGCGGAGTACCACGCCGGCGTGTGCGGCCAACGCGGCAGCCGTACGGCGTCTTTCCTCTGCAAACCTGCTGCTCCGAAGTATGACGATGATATCTCCAGCCCGCCGACAACGGCGGCGCTGCCGCCGCCGCCGCCAGCTGTACCGCCGCCGCCGCTGGCCACCTGCCATCAGGCCTGCTACCCTGATCAAGCCGCCGCCACCGGCTGCATCTTTAAATTCTACACAGCAGCCCAGTGGGGCAGCCTTAGCGCGTCTTCACCCGCTTCGGCGGTGCTCGACAACTCCTGGCCTTGGTTGACCCGCAATGGGCCCTTCTACTTAGGCGCCGGCGGTGAAGACAGGACAGGGCCTTCGTTCGAGTTCGCGGACCGCCGCGCGCTGCAGTGCTTCATCCGTACACAACTGACAGCGACGCCGCCGGACGCCGCGTACGGCCTGCCGCTAGGACACTCCATACCCGTAGCGTCGCCGGGCACCTGGTCATCATCGATAGCGGGCGCCTTGCCATCGTCAGCGGCGACGGGTTCGGGGATGACAGCCGGCTGCACGTTCGCGTTCAATGTCTCATCTTACGGCCCGTGGGTCGCTCACATTCTAGCTCTGAAGCTGAACGTGCTACTGCAGCCGGTGCTGTCGCCGGGGTCGTCGACAGCCGCAGCGCCGAAGCTCGGCGATTTTGTGTTTTCGCAGTACGGCGGTACGGCATGTGCCTGCCTGAGCGTGAACGAGGTACTACGGCGGGCTGAGGCCGCCATCACAGGATGGAGGTTGCCAGGGATGCCGAAGCTGGGGCTTAATGGCCCGATCTGGTTGTACGGCGATTGTGCGAAGGCCGCCGCATCTCAGTACGCCAACGGGGCGTGCAATTGGGAGGGTGAGAAGCCGCTCTGTCGACCGAATGCCCCACCACCGGCACCTCTGCAGCCGCCGCGCCCACCACAGCCGCCATCCATCCCGCCGTCGCCACCACCTCCACCCCCGCCGCCGCCGCCACCGCCGCCATTCCTGCCATCCCCGCCGCAGCTACCGCCACAGCTACCGCCGCCGTACCAATCAAGACCCACGCTGCCCGCCGTATACGGGTCCCCATCGCCGGGCTGCGCCGCCGCATGCTTCCCGCCCTCAGATCCCTGTCCTGTACGACAGCTGTACGACACAGCCAGCATGGCTGACGTCACACCGACCAGCGAGGCGGCGGCAGTGCTGTCCGCATTTTGGCTGTACATCCTAGAGGAGTTATTCCCTGCGGATCTGGTGTTCGTACTCGGATCGCCGACTGGCTCCGGAACCGAGCGTCATATAGAGTTTCCCTCGGCGACTTCCCTGCAGTGTTTCGTCCGGATGCAACTGAACCGCAGTGACGTCCTACTGCCGTACGGCGGACCGGCCGAGCCGTCGCCTGCGGTCCCGATAGTCAGGCCGCTTCGGACGGTGCTTCCATTCGACGCGGAAGTCGACGCTAGCGTCGGCCGCTGCGTGCTGGCCGCAACGTGGATGCAGGAACTGTACTACGGGCCGTACATGGCTGACGTACTTGCGCTAAAAGTCAACGTGGCGCTGTCGCGTGTGCGCGCCGGCGGCGGCGGCGGAAGCGGAAGCGAAAGCGGTAGCAACTATGGCCGTAAGCCGGCGGGGAGATTTAAGCTGAATGTTGCGCGTTTCGGTAACGGCTGGCAACCCGGCGACGGCGGTGTGGATACGGCCCCATGCTGGTGCCGTACGGTTTCGGAGGTTCTGGCCTGGGCAGACAATTTTGTGGGAGGCGAGCCCAACTCAACACTAATGGATGCGCTCACGGCCGGCGCCTGTGCTGCCGCGCTTATGAAAGTGTACGGCACCCGTACATGTAGTACGACTCCGGGGCCTGGGCTGCTGTGCGCCGACGACTGGGAGCTGGCGGCGCCACTTTACCCTTTTGACAGTCCGCCACCTCCACCGCCGCCGCCACCGCCGCCGCCGCCGCCGCCACCTCCACCGCCGCGACATGCAACTATGATGTATCCGCCGCCTCCGCCATATGCGGCTGTGGGGGCGCCGCTGTACCCACCGCTCTACCACCCGCCACCACTGCCGTACCCGCCACATCCTTGCCCCACACGACAACTGCCGCTATATTTCCTTCCGACACAGGACCCTTCATTGTACCCACCATCATGCCACTCCTCGCCCCCGAGCTACGCCCCTCAGGCGGCGTCGCCGCCGCCATCGAACCCTCATATCGGCCATCCCAACGTTCCAACGCATCAGTCGCTGCCTCCGTCGGCGCTTCCCGTTACGCTGTCCCGGCCTGTCGTACGGCTCGTCCCGTCGTATTCTCCCTTCCCAGCGGCCCAACCTCCGTCACATCCCCAATCGCCCGGAAGCCGACCGCCGCCGACTTACCCACCATCGAAATCAAGATAACAGGGCGGGCAAGCTAAAGAGCCGCTGTCGCTGCATCGAGCAGCGATCACTCACCCACGTCACAGGCAACAGAGCCGCCGGCCGCTGAGCTGTCGAAGTTAACGCCTTGAGACATGGTCAGCAGTGCGCCGTACACGACAGCGGCAGCGGCAGCGGCAGCGGCCTCAAGCTATGTGGAAACGGGTGCATAGCACATGCTGAGCTGCACAGCCGTGGCGCGCCTGCAGGCCGCTCTGGCCGCTGCCGTATGCTGCTGAGGTATATCTGCGAAGCTGCGCATGCGGCGCTTCTTCCGCGGGCCGTTCTCCTAGGCGGTACGGCAGTGTGCACGTGGGCTCGCCTCGATCCGGATTCATTGGATCTTGCCTACCGCCCAGCCCGGACCGCAATGTGGCGCATTGGAACAATCGCGCGTGTCGAAGAATCGGGCTGACGTGGTACAGCTCGCGCGTGCACGCGAGCGTGTGTGTGTGTATGTGTGTATGTGTGCGTCATCGCAGGGTTGTGGGGCGGAGGGAGACGTTGCACCGATGTGGCAGTGCCGACGGGCTGACAGGGCTGAGGATCAGCTTGACGTGTGTGTTTTGGGGTTGGGGCTCGGAAAGGTGCCAGAGGCTGTACCTGCCTGGGGGGAGAGCGCCGTGCATGGGGCTAGGGGGCCATCGTGATCTGAAGCAAGGGGGGAGCAAGGATTCTGGTAACTGCTAAAAGTCTGTGCCGTACTGGTAGACAGGTGTGTCGGTCACCGCATTAGATGCAACACAATCTGTTTCCCTGCGAGGAAGCCGGCGACTATTTCTCTCGTTTATTTGTGTTTTGCATTCTTTTCGCGTCTTGTCTGTCGGTGGATTGTCATTATTACTTATCGTTTCTTCTTGCCGGAAAGCGCCATATACGCAAGGAAGTCTGCGTCTGCGCATTCGCTGTTATACCTTTTTTTTCTGGAAGCAAGTGTGTGTCTACGTGCATTCGTGCAAGGTTCAAGGTTATGCGCGGAATTTTGTATTAATTATAATAAAACATGGCATTTTGAGCACGTTGCAACAAATTTGCGTAGTAACAGCAGCTGCGTCTGGAGTAGTAGAAGCAGTTATAGCAGCAGCTGTAGCAGGAGCGGTTGTACGAGCGGTAGCAGGAGCGGTAGCAGCAGATGTGGCAGTACTAAATAATAGAAATAAGTGCAGGAAGGTGCGAGAAATCCGTGCGGTAGCAGCAGCAACAACAGTTGTAGCAGCAGGAGCAGCGCTTAGTCAGGTTTTAGCAGGTTTTAGCAGGTTTTAGCTTGGCTGTAGGCGGCAGCAAGGTGCTGACGGTAAGCCTGAGGCAAAATACGTAGTAAGATCCTGGTGGCAATAAACTAGCAAAAATCACGTTTGCAGTTAGCTCCTGAAGAGAGGAATTGTACGGACGACGGCGCGGCGGTATCTCAGTAGCTAGCTCGCACGTTTTCAGGGTTTGTGGTTACGAATGGGAAAACGAAAAGGCAGTTGTTTGTTAATTCAGTTATGAGTAGGCACTTGTTGCGCTTATCAGCGGCGGACGTGGCGGAATTCCAGACATATAGATGGGCGTTTTGCCGGCCGGGATGCCGGTTTGCATGTATGTCATGTATAGTTTGTGGTGACGTGCTAAAATGTGTGCGTGCATGCTAGCTAAAGCACAAGTGCTGCTGCTGCCGCTGCGGCTACTGCTGCGGCGGCGGTTATCGCTCATGTTTCGTTGCGATTGAGGTTAGTTCATACCGCTGTGGGTTGTTTAGGAGATGGCGGCGGCCTGAGGAAAGGTCGGTCGAATTGCGGGCGGAAGAAGAGGGGATCAAGATACATGCACCCTTTTTACCATGGAAAAACGGGCCACTGGCTATAGTTGTAGTTTTGCGTTCTGTCCTTCCCCCCGTGTTTAACCCTTCATTTGGTTTTTTCCCGCGCCATACGGCTACCGGGGGTTGAAGATGGGTAACCCATGGGTTACTGACCCAATCAGTGCCTTAGGCCATAGCCCTCCCGCGAGCGGTCACCTTAGTTTTGTTGTGCTTGTACGGCATGGCCCTGGCTTTTGTGAAGGATGTTTTAATATTTCGAAGCCCACGACGCATTTGTCCAGAATGTGATAAGATTGATGCAGCATAGTTTGAAAGATGTACGCCCTCAGGAATATATTCAATGCTATCATTGCGGGAAGCCCTTTGGCAAACGGCCGCGCGTTACAATGACGACTGCATTACTAAGCCTAGGCGCTCGTCCACCGTACACAGCCAAAGTAGCTGGGCGCACACCACCAACGAGGGCGGCATGTAGAGTATGTTCCACTGTTCCCCTTCCTGTGCCGCCCGCTTCACCGCCGGCGACAAAGGGCCACGTACGGCGTAAAGAAGTTCGCAACTGTTGCAACTGTATCAATCCCGCTCGCTTTCCTTGGACACTTTCCCTGATCTATGTTGGCTGTCTATGTAGTTACAGGGTGGTTAACTTCGCCAGCGGCCCCCTTTCCCGGGGCAGTCCCTGCTCTCCCCTGCTAGAGGGGCACCCTAATCCGTCACCCCATCCGACTTCAGAATGTATTCGTTGGGTTCGGCAACTCACCACCAGCATCCAACCAAATCTAGCGGATCAACGGCGCATCAACTTAGTTCCTGGTTAGCTCGCAAGTTGATTTTGTTGATTTCGTTTTTTCCTAACATTTTCTCTGTCTTTCTCTCTCTCTCTCGCTCCCTCTCTCTCTCACACACACACACAATATTTCGCTGTCTTGCTTAGGAACGTCACCACCACTGGTTGCATTTGTACTGTACTACTATTCTCGAATGCCGTACTGTTAGAAGTGAATCGGGATGGGTCGATGCGCCGCGTGTGGGATGGATAATGTATGATACATCATAAACACGCAAGTACAAGATAGACACCAGTGCTGATGGCAGCACTCCTCCGGCTCCATTCGGGCGCCAACAAGCCAAGAGTGATAGAGCCTCCCCGCTGCTATTGCTGGTGGTGCTGGTACTGCTGCTACTGCTGCTGCCGCTGCGGTACGATGAAATATGACGTGGTCGTGTGCTTTACCGGCGGTTATCAATCGCTCGCGAATTGTGTGCGGTAGATGCTGCAATACATCGTCATGGAATTACCGGTTCTACCGGGGTTACGTAGTTGAGAAGTGAGGGTACATTCATGCACACAGCTATTTTAGTATTAGTGCTGGTATGGTAATTGTAGTGATCATGTGCTACCTTAAGCTAATTCCTAGGAACCTGCTACTGCTGCTGCTACTGCTGTGGTGCGCGCACGCACAGGAATACGGTTTTCTTTAATGTTTGCAGCGGCGGCACTCGACTGTCCTGTTGTTACTATTTCCGCTTACTATTGGCCGCCATTGGTATGCTACATTACTACACATTGCTTAAACTGGGAAAATAAACTGTTGACTAAATTGACAGCTGACTGGTCCATGAGAAGGTTTAGGGCAACAACAATGGAAGCTCAACAACAACACAACACCACAGCAATCCCCCTTAAGCCTCCAGCAGCCGCATCTTTTTATTACCGTACAAGGACTCTCTTAACAAGTACACGGCGGACCAACGGTCAACTAACTTTCCAACGTCCACGTCCAAACTAACTTACCGCCCTTGCCGCCGTCTTTCAGCAGCAGCCAAACCCCAGAGGGCCAACGGCAACGGTCAACCATAACACCTATCGTACTACGTCCCCAAGATCAACCCTACACACGACAAGTAATACAGGAGGTGACAGCCCAATTTATTAACGGCGACATCCCAGTCAATCAACAGCAAGTCTGTGGCCTTCCCTAGCTTTTCAGCCTTCCGCGTATGGTATATACTGACTTCCCTCCTCAGCCCCCCTTTCTTTGCATGTGTTGGCGCCCGTGGGAATCCCGGGCTCCCAGATACAGAACAGACGTTTTCACAAAACGTAACCGCGATGATGCAGGACACTGTCTTCATTTGCCTCGCCATACCTAACCGCCGTAACCACCCTAACCACCCTCCTTCGTTACCCCACAGACGAACGCTAAAAACTGGCAGCGACAGGTACGCCGTGGCGGTCTCGCCAGCCAACACACCCCTAACTCAGCACTCAGCACAACACAACAACACAACAATACAACAATACAACGCAAATGAACCTTAAAACTCACTTATGTTCCTGTCTCCCATAACACCAACCTTGCAATACCAGCCGCGTGCATCCCTTCCTTCAAAACCCCCTTGTACGACCCCCTTGTACGACCCCTGGTGACCGGCACGCGGCTGGAGTATGAGGCAGCCGGCTTTTCTGCTGCAGTAGCAGCAGCAGCAGCAGCAGCAGTAGCAGTTGCTCCTGCCGCTCACTCCCCTCCATGCAGTGAGGGCAGTGCGGGCAGTGCGACCAGGGGCAGTCCGCTCTGGGGGTCCTCGGCCGTTCGCAATCCCGAGAGGTGCGGCAGCGGGTGCTGCAGCGCATGCGACCGAAGGTGCTCTTGCTGCGGTGTCCGGGTATGCGGCCCTTGAGTCGGCTGTGGCTCGTGACCGGGCCCTCCAGGTGCGATACCTGCCCCGTGGGTCCCAAGAGCGGAGGGGACGACGCTGCCAGCAGCGGCGGCGGCGGCGGCGGCATTATTGGCGACAGCATGGTCCGCCGCAGGTTCCGCCGCCACCCCCGCCGCTGGTGGCGGCAGGTCGCCTCCGGGTGCTCCCGGGGTGCTGTCCTCACCAGGGCGGGGGCCCCAGGCTGGTGATGTGACGTCTGTTGGGGCCGCGTGTGCATGTTTGTTCGTGTGCATGTGCGTGCGCGTGTGCGTGTGTGTATGTGTGCATGTGCGTGTGTGTGTGTGTGTTTGGAAGGGAAGGGAGGGGCGGGGGGGAGGGGACCAGGGGAAGTGTTATCGCCAGGGGGGGGGGGAGGGAGGGTTT
>NW_003307613.1:449522-451029 GCF_000143455.1 Volvox carteri f. nagariensis
TTCATGGTGACAGGGGAGGCATCGGAGAAGGGTACTCCGCACCGCACCACATTGCATGGTGTCGTACGGCATGGTGTCGTACTGGTCTTCCTTGTACGACAAATCTGCATTCCTTAATACTTGAAAATCCATTCGGCCGTCGCATCCGCAGATCCATTTCACCCATTGAAATTTTCTTTCCAGACGGCGCGTTACATCACCTCCACACACACACACACACACACACGCACGGCAGGAAGAAGACGAAGACCGCGTGCCTCATGAACCGTATAGGTATGGAAAGGTCCCCTCCGCCGCCACATTTCGGGTCGGATCGTTGTACGGCATGAAACGGGGGAAATGCACTAATTGCTAGATTGGTCTTCGTGGAAAAAGGAGCGCAGAGTGAAGACCCTGTACGACACGCACACTAGTTTTGTCGTACACGCACCCATAGCCACCGCCGCCACCACCACCGGCATCCCACCACCGCAAGGATCACCACCACCACTTGCCGCCGCTGAGCTGACGTCGTTGGGACGATCCGCCGGACCCGCCGCCGCCGCCGCCGCCGCCACCCACCGCGGCCGACTGCCGTAAAGCTGCTGCCGCCGCCGTCGGCGCCGCCGTCGGACTGACGGGATTTTGGCGGCTGCGCGACGCGGCGGCCGGCGCCATTTGCTGCTGCTGGTGGTGCTGCTGGTGGTGCGGATGCGGATGTTGATAGTTGGTCTTACCCACCATACGGCCTGCAGGAATTTCGCCACGTCAGCATATCATATCATATCGTATCGTAACACAAAAAGCGCAATGGCGCCAACATCATCATAATCATATGCCCCCCTTGTACCCTAACCTTTCAAGAGGCCGGGGGGAGTGAAGCTCTCAGGTTGGGGGATAGACGAGAGATCGAAACGGGTCCAGGGCCGGGCCCCAGGTGCATGGCAGGGGGAGACCCCGGGGAGACGACGGCAGCAGCAGGAATTGAGGGAAATGTGTGTGAGGGGGGGGGCCGCCCGCCGGCCCCCCATACAATTTTGTCAAAAAAATTATGGTAAATTAGTTTTCACAAAAACAGACGAACTTTTAAAACGAATTATTATTTTTATCTTTTGAGAAAAAGATGTTTTGCTAGTTGTAATCGAAGCCAAATGTATAACGGCCCAGCTTCTTTCCCTGGCGCACGAAAAGCTTGCAGCCCCTTCCCTCCCTCTTTCCCCCCCCCCCCGACCGCACCAGCCAGTTCAGCCGCCGCCTCAGGGGTATGCGACACTAGGTGGAGGAGGCCGGAAGGGGGCGACGGGGGGAAACGCTCCAGGGGGGAAAGCGCAGCGGAGGCGCCGCCGCCGCCGCCGCCGCTGACGTCATGCCGGTACGGTGATCCGCCCCGACTGCCGCCGCCACCGCCGCCTCCTTGCTCTGCTGCATGGTGATGGTGGTGCGGGTGTGGATGTGGGTGTCCGTAGCTCGTCTTGCCTACCATACGACCTAGTAGGAGGGGGGAGGGCGGAGGGAACGTGGTGTACGG
>NW_003307613.1:451217-476512 GCF_000143455.1 Volvox carteri f. nagariensis
ATCGATGGCGGGTGAGCGGGAGGCGGGAGGGGGAGGGGGGAGAGGGAGGGGGAGAGGGAGGGGGAGAGGGAGGGGGAGAGGGAGGGGGAGAGGGAGGGGGAGAGGGAGGGGGAGAGGGAGGGGGAGAGGGAGGGCGAGGGGGGAAGGGGGAAGTGACAGCATTCGAAGAGCTGTGCTGGTGCTGCTGTGAGCGCCGGTTGGGGACCAGATGGTGGTGGTTACGGGTCGAGGAGCTGATTCAACGAGGCGGCGGCTTCACCCGCGGACGTGGGCACGGTCGACGTGTCCACACGAACACGAACACGAACACGAACACTACCCGGGGGGGGGGGTTGGCCTCACGGCGTCCTGATGGGCTTCACAGACGTCCAGCCCGCCCTCCTTCCCTCCGCCCTCCAAGATTTGGTTATGACATACACACGTACACAAACACGGCCCCCCCTCCCGATAACCCACACGCACTCCGCCCCCAAAACACACACGCGCACACACACAAACACGCACACATACACACATACACACACAAACCGGCCAGCTCCGCCGCCGCCTCCTCGGGCTCCCTCACGCTGTGCCTCAGAGAGTCCGCAAAGCCGCGTGCGCTGTCGCGAATGACCTCCAGGGAGGGCAGCTCGTGATGCAGCGCCAGCAGCTCCCCCGCCGCCGCCGCCTCCGCCGCCGCCTGCCGCCGTTCCTCCTCCTCGCGCTCCCGCGCTGCCTGGGCGGGGTCATGCGGCGGAAGCACCACGCCCGGCGGTACGACGTGTACCGCAGTGTGCGTTGTGCTGGGCATGGCGGCAGCAACATCAACATCCGGGCCGACGGCGGCGGCGGCGGCGGCGGTCTCCCCCCCTGTGTGGGTGGCGGGCAGGACGCCGACAGCCTGTGTATGGAGCCCCGTGCAGGTGTGTACGAATGGGGGGAGGGAGGGAACATTTCTCCTTCACTTCACTACTACAACAGAAATCCAGTGCGCAATATGTTTGCCATATTTAATAGTTAATTGTTTTGTGGGGGCAGAGGGATGAAGAATACCAAGTACTGTACGACGGCGATGGCGGCGTCTTAAGTGTTTTGGGGAGGCGGGGCTGAGTGTCCCCTACTTTACATTCAAAGGGCAAAACACATAACGCTTGAAGAAAGGGTAGGCAAGGACAAGGAAAAATACAGCAGCAACACACACACATACATACATACATACACAAGCACACACACCTTCTCCACCTTTTCCACAAGCCCAACGACGGTGTCCCGTACATGCCGTACAGCGGAGCCCAAATGCGGCAGGTGCGGTATGTGATGCGTCTTGCCGCCATCACCACCATCACCACCACCACCACCATCACCACCACCACCGGCCGTTGCGGGGTCCCTGGCGTCCCCGGTTTAAGGGAGCGGGTAAATCCGGGGGACGGGGGGGCAGGGGGGCAGGGGGGCAGGGGGGCAGGGGGGCAGGGGGGCAGGGGGGCAGGGGGGCAGGGGGGCAGGGGGGCAGGGGGGGGCAGGGGGGCAGGGGGGCAGGGGGGCAGGGGGGCAGGGGGGGGCAGGGGGGCAGGGGGGCAGGGGCCGGCGGTGATTCACTATCGAGGGGCCACTGAGAGCGCGGAAAGGTGGACGAGGGAAAGGGGGAGAAAGGAGGAGAAGGGAGGGGGGAGGGGAAGGTACGGCTACACGGCTATGGTACGGCTGCGGTACGGCTACGACACTACCTGGACGCGGATTTCACCGCCGCCCCGTACTCCCCAGCTGCAGGTGATGAAGCGGGCTGCGGTGCGGCCGACTGGCCGCCAGCACTTCCCGCGGGTGCCAGCCGGTGGCGCGTATCAGATGCCTCCGCCAGCTGATCTTGTTGCGGTTGGTTTTGCTGCAGTTGCAGCTGCGGCGTGTTGGGGCCGACTGCGGCTGGATGTGGGTCGCCCATGTGCTCGACCTGCTCGTGCGCGTGGCGAGCTGTGTCGTGGCGAAGGGCCTCCGGCGACAGCTTGCCAGCCAGGACCAGGCCCTCCTGGATCTCGTTGTCGGGAATCAGGACCACCTGCAGCAGATGCGTTTACTTAGCGTTCGTTTATTGCCAGGGAAAATGATAGATTGCGTCAAAGTTCAAACTTGGCGAGTAATTCGGACTTTGGTGTTTGGCGCTGTAATGTGGAGCCGTGCTCGGGAAGCGGATGACAGAGGGAGTTCAGGAAAAAGACAAGCAGCCAGCAGGCTTTCACAATCTTTCGAGAAAGAACACTTTTGAGGAACGAGAAAAGATGTCCACATCGGACATGCATGTCGAGCGTGCTGATCATTCACGTCGTTTTCGGGTGACATCTGATTTGGTCAGGAGAGCGCGGCGCCTTGGAGGAAAAGGTACCCCTAGGTGCGAGTCAGGAGGCAAGCCCTGGCAGCAGGTCAGATATTATTATAGGTGCGCGGAGAACGCAGCTCCTCCTTGTTAGACCTTGGCGAGAAATACTTTCCTCTGTAGCTCGCCGCCTCAACCGAGGCTTTTTGTCCAACATGACCGTCCCGAAACTGCGCAGCACGGTGCTGGAGGTGCTGACATACCTTGTCGGGATCTGATGCCATTTGTTCCGTCATGGAAAAGCGCCTTAGGCTACCAAAGATTGTGCGGGAAGCGCCGCAGAGATGTCTGCCTTTGAGACGCAGAGCAATCTTTGAGAGTCTTTCGAAACTGCCGCAATCTAGGTTTAGATTCAGTAAGCAGCTCAGAAGTGAAGCCGGCCTATCAGTGTTTACCAGCGATGTCAAATATATTGGGACACCAGTATGAAATATTTTTAACAACCAGTATTTCAAGTAGATGCGAGTCATCTGCACAAACAACAGCGCAACGCTGTCGTCCTCGGCCAACATGAAACGACCCATGGGTCGGTCAAAGTGTCCTTACGAGTGCGCGTGCGACTAAGCTAAAATCCTGGCACCGAAACAAATTGCTAACGACCTCATGTCTAACATACTTCCCTTCATCAACAATGTTTCATCTAAAAACTCCTCCGAAAAAGGGCTTTGTTGCCTTCGCTTGACGCGCCAACCTGCCGCGGACCCACTATGGCGGGTTTCGGAGCCTCCCCCACCCGGCCCCCCGCTTAAGTGCGTCTGCGCCTCCGCCAATAACCGTTCCAATCAAGTGGCTGCCACCAGCCAGCCATTACCCGGACCTCCAATACCATGCAAGGATTGAGCCCTTGGTCTAGACAGGCGCAGTACAACAGTAATGCATGGGCCAGGGGGTGCCCCTGGGCTCCTTCTCCACGGGGCCCACTTGCAAGCCCGTGAATGGGGGATCACTGTTGACGTAGCTTCCCAGCCGGCTGGCCATCTTCCTTTAAACCCCCCCGTAGCCATCGTACAGCACGGCAAACACACACACTCACGCCACATCGTCTATAAATATGCGCTAAGCGCTCTGCCAGCAGCAGCAGCTGCAGCTGCCAGCCACTGCAAACAAGCGCGATCGAAGTATTAGGGGAGATCAGCTCCACTCCAACTAGGAACAACGCAACCCCGGAAACACATAACTCCTCTTCTGCCTCCTCCTCTTTCTCCTCCTCTTCCTCCTCCCACACCTCCTCCTCTCCCTCCCCCTCTTCCTCCTCCTCCTCTCCCTCTCCCTCTTCTTCCTCCTCCTCCTCCTCCTCCTCCTCCTCCTCCTTACACCCCCCCACAAGCCACAGCAGCTATATCAGCCGTGTCTACGGTGCTCACTCTGCAGCCATATGCATGCCGCCACAATGACGCAATAGCTCGGCGCCAGCCGTACAAAGCAACCGAACAGTGAAGGGCACACACGCAGAGCTTTGGCTGGGGGGTGACGGACATGACAGACGCCAGCTAGCGGCACCGTGTTGCCCACTGTTCTACACCCCCACCTGGCCCCGACGACGATTCATTAGGATGTAGCCGCGGGGCCCCTTCCACGACGGCCCCCCGGCTGAGTGCAGTTCAGGCTGGGTCAATTAAATAGGTAACCTAGCTTCCTTCTACGTGCACAAGCAACGTGTGAGCTTATTATTCACAAGTCACCTGTGTGAAATCGCAGACCGGCAATTCGTGTTCGAATCCCCCAATGGCGAGCCTAAACTACCAGTGTTGGGACTTCTTGACTTTCACATCTTTTGTCCCCCTCTGGCCATCCCATGGAACCGACGATGTTGTGCCGGCCAGCCAGCGCATTTCATCGAGCTCCACGCCAAGGGATGAAAGCAGGAAGCAGTAGAAGGTTTTCTACAGGTCCTGCGACAGGAGGAGGACCAGCACCAGCACCAGCACCAGCACCAGCACCAGCACCAGCACCAGCACCAGCACCAGCACCAGCACCAGCACCAGCACCAGCACCAGCACCAGCACCAGCACCAGCACCAGCACCAGCACCAGCACCAGCACCAGCACCAGCACCAGCACCAGCACCAGCACCAGCACCAGCACCAGCACCAGCACCAGCACCAGCACCAGCACCAGCACCAGCACCAGCACCAGCACCAGCACCAGCACCAGCACCAGCACCAGCACCAGCACCAGCACCAGCACCAGCACCAGCACCAGCACCAGCACCAGCACCAGCACCAGCACCAGCACCAGCACCAGCACCAGCACCAGCACCAGCACCAGCACCAGCACCAGCACCAGCACCAGCACCAGCACCAGCACCAGCACCAGCACCAGCACCAGCACCAGCACCAGCACCAGCACCAGCACCAGCACCAGCACCAGCACCAGCACCAGCACCAGCACCAGCACCAGCACCAGCACCAGCACCAGCACCAGCACCAGCACCAGCACCAGCACCAGCACCAGCACCAGCACCAGCACCAGCACCAGCACCAGCACCAGCACCAGCACCAGCACCAGCACCAGCACCAGCACCCACAACCCTTCAGTCGCCTGTTTCTAACCTCGCAGTCAGCACCCGCCGCAGCGCCCGCCCCTCCTTCTGCACCTGCAGCCTGTGTGGCAAGGAAAATAACACCATCTGTCTGTCTGTCCACTTTCCCGCACCCACGCAGGCCGCCGCCTGTAAGGAGCCGCGACCGCCGGCCCCACCGCCGCTGCTGGCGCTGTAGGCACATGAACTCGTGCCGTACCCGGTGACAGCCGCTGCTGGAACCCAGGAGATATCACCGGCAAGCCCTCCTTGCCGTACACACAGCCGCAGGCTAACGCTGCCTCGCTCATCCAGTACGGCACCTGGCGGTGGCGGCGGCAGCACGCCGCCGCTGCCGATATGGCCAGAAGATGCAGCTGCCTCCATCGCCGCCGCCGTCGGTTTGGCATGGCGGCCGTGGGCAGCTGAGTCCATGTGGCTGATGCGAGTAAACATATGTGTAAGGTTGTTGAGGCCGGCCCGGAAGGCACTGGCATGTTGGTGGCTAGCGTGCTGGGGGTTGCCGTTGTGGTTGCGATGCGGCTGCTGGACGGCTTGCAAAGGGCTGTCGGCGCCGCTGGCAACGGTGATGCCGTCAATGCCCGGAAGTATTCCCGGTCGACTGTCCCCGTACGCTGTGAACTCGCTGCCGTACGTGATTTCGCTCCCCGCCATGCTCTCACGCCCGTGCACCGGCGAAGAAGGGTGCTGCAGCGGCCAGGGTGCATCCCCGCCAAGTACTGCTGTGATCTCCACCGCCGAAGCCGTCGTCAAGCCGCCGGCGGCGGCGGAGGTGGCGGCAGCGGAATCCACACTGACCCCACCCTCAACGGCACCACCAGCCGCGGCGGCAGACTCCGCCCCGTCCCATGTCGTCAAGCCGGTGGCGGCGGCAGCGGCGCCGTCAGGCGCTACCGCCATCGGAGGTTGTCCCGACGGCCAGGACAGTCCGGAGAAGTACGGCACATTATGCTGCGCCGAAAGAATCTTTCCGCGGCGTGTCCGGTTGGCTACCTCCTGCAGTCGGGCCGGCCACATGTCAGGTGGTGACTGGACCTCCACCGGGCTGGTGGGGTTAGTGACGGCGCCACTGACGGCGCCACTGACGGCGCCCGCCATGCCGCCGAGGAAGGGGCATGGAGCGACATCTTGGTTGGCGGCGACGCCCAGCCGACTGAGGCGCGATGAAGTCGGGCTGGCGCCTCGGGGGCCGCTTCCGTGTCCAAATTCGGATGCTCTACTTCCGGCGCCGCTGCACGGCAAATGAGCGGCGCTACCGCCGACGCCGCCGCCGCCGCCGCGGTTCAGGAGCAGGTGCAGCGGGTGACGGGCGTCGCCGTCGCAAGGCGGCGGCACATGTTGGTGTAGAACAGCGTCAAAGGGCATCGACGCGCCTGGCGCCGCTGCCGCAGATGCGGCCGGTGGTTGTGGCGGTGGCGGTGGCGGTGGCGGGTGATACACCGCCTCCAGGCTGACATCAGTCGCCAGCCGGCAGGCGCTCCGTACGGCTGCCTCAGTGACCAGAAGCTGCGCGGAATCGGGCAGACCGGCAATCCAACAGACTGGTAAAAACACATTGTTGAACCATTTGTACGGCATTTGATGCTACGGCAGAAGGTAAGACAGCAATTTCCGTTGCCAAATTATGCTTGTCTTGCGTGTCTCGCTTGTCTCGCGTGTGCTCTCGGTGGGCGCCCCGCCAGCGCCCCCCTCGGGCATGTTCTTCCTCTTTTGCACAACTGACGTCTTTAACGGCAAGTTTATGCGACTTGGAACCCCCGGGTTTTAAACTCTAGCGACCGTTTGAAGCTAAAAAGAGGCGGGTCATAGAGCACGTGGCTTCTGCCTGCTGCCTGCTGCCTGCTGCATTTTTACGTTCTGTTTCGATGCGTTGAATCCTTCCCACGACCACCATCACCATCACCATCATCATCACCATCACCATCGTCATTATCATCATCATCAGCGCCAGTGTTTTTCTGCACATTCACACTCAAGACTTGCCTGGCCGCTCCAAGCCAACGAGGCCAGCGCTGTGACGCGGTCCACTGTACGGCAACGGTACTGCAACTTCCCCGTGGTTCCCACCAATGTAGCCTGAGGAGGCGCGACGGAGAGGGATGGACGTGGCAAGACAGATGATGTTGCTGGTAGTCAAAGTCAACATCGTATACCGCACGTCTAAGCACACAGCGAGTTTCGGGACGTGTAGTCATACATCTTCATGTGTCCCCTGCTGCTTTGGACATTCTCCCAGCTACGTCAATCCCCAGGAACAAATCTGCGCCGTGCCGTACTGTACGGCACGGTACTGGAATGTGTACTGCAACGAACATGTTTATACCGGCATAAGGCCCTAAGCGAGGGCTTCTTTCCACCCTTACCTGCACCCTCCCTACGTCGACCGCGCCCTTGAGCCGCAGGCCCCGGTATACCAGGCGGCCTGCGGCGGCGGCGGCGGCGGCGGCGGCGGCGGCGGTAGCGGTAGCGGTAGCGGTAGCGGTAGCGGTAGCGGTAGCGGTAGGGGCAGCGGTAGCGGTAGCGGTAGCCACATCCGTCATACCATTACCAGTGGCGGCGGCGGGAGCTCCGTACGACAAGGATGCCCCTGGCGCTGCGGACGCATCGGGCTCCGTTCCCCGCGACGCCTCCCGCCAGACCACCGGGGCGTCCAAACCGCCGCCACTGGCGCCGAGACTCCCCTGGGTGGGCCGTATGGGAGGTCCGCGCCTCGATATCCCCCGCATCGGTCCGTTCCGAGTGGGGCCTGCAGCTACCGGCGCGGTCAGCTCTGCGGCGGGTGCCTCTGATAAGAGCAGGCCTTCTACGACGCCGCCGCCGCCGCCGCCACCACCAGGGTGCTGGCTCCGGTTGTTGAGGTGGGGGTGTTTGTTGCGGCCATCGCTGACTCGACCATCCGCAGCTGCAGACGGAGCCAGCGACCTCATCATGGCTGTTATCACCGGCGTTGCCTCTGCTGTCGCCGGCTGTAGCAGCGACTTCGCAGTGCCATCATCATCAATTGCAGAGTCCTGCTGCTGCTGCTGTTGCAGTATTGGTTTGGCATCCGCGCTACCGCCGAGACTCAGAGGGTTTTGCTGCGGCGACGTGGGGGAGGGCGACCAGCCGTGGACTTCATACGTTGCTGCAGTGGTGGTGGTGGTGGTACAGGCCGCGGGTTCGATGGCCTGGTTCCTGCAGAGGTTTTCGGTGGCGCCGCCGCCGCCGCTGCCGCCGTCGCCAATGCGTGCGGCGGCAGCGTGGCCGCTGCTGTCGTACACATTCCCGGAGCGGCTCCCAGTGCTGGCAGGGCCGTCAGGTGACCTTCCCGAGGAGTTGTGGGGCAAAGCTGTGGGCTGATTATCCGGGCTGTCAATCTTATCCGGGGGCCGCGGACGAGCGCCCCATCCGGCGTCGCCTTTTGGGCTTTGTGAAGCCGCACGGCTGATGTTTTCCGCAGGCCCTGTACCGGCGGAGGCGACAGCGGCGGCTGAGGCCAACGCGCCGTCGCCAGTCGCTGACCCACCGGCGGATGGTACGACATATAATACATGTCTTATCAGCAGATTGGTGCTGTATCGGCGAGGCACAGGCCTCCGCCCGGCGGTGGCGGCGCCGGAGCAGTCAAGACGGCGCGGCGGCGATCCCAAAAGCGCAACCGACGCGGCCGGTTCTGCAGGCCCTATGCGGTATCCGTAGCCGCTGCCGCCGCGCACGCGGGCGCTGTTGTAGACGTCCCGGCGGCGCAGGGCCCCCAGCGCTAGGCTGCGGCGCCTAGCTCTGCCTCCGGACCCATACACGCCGCCTCCGCCTCCGCTGCGGCCGCCGCAGCCGCCGCTGGCGATGCGCGCGGTGCACGTGAAACTCCGTGCGCGACTTAGTGTGCCGCCAGCACGGGCACCGGCACCGGCACCGGCACCAGCACCGGCACCGGCACCGGCACCGGCACCGGCACCGGCACCGGCACCGGCACCGGCACCGGCACCGGCACCAGCACCAGCACCAGCATCGGCGCCATTTGTTGAGACGTTGTCACTGCGGCGGCGGGGTACCACGGGTGTCGGCGCCGCCAACACCGCCGCTAACGTCGCCGTCGCCGCCGTCTGAGGCGCCAGCAAAGCACAACTTCCCCACCGACTGCTCTCAACCTTCATCAGCGCCAACTGAGATCCGCTGATGGGAAATCGACCATAGACATGGTCGTGACGGAGGCCACTGAAGGTCGTTAGAAATGATAGCCGCCTGCCGGCAGCGGCAGCGGCGGTGCCGCCACCGTCACAGCTCGTGACGTGAACGAATTTCCTCGATGACGGACGCCCTTGATGACAATGCCCTGGTTCACCGGGCAGCTCGCGGTCGCGTCTGGGGGCTCGCAGCTGGATCCAGCTGCTGCTGCCATCGCCGCCATCGCCGCTAAAGCTGTCTATTCCGCCACTTGCCTCATTGCCCTCTCCGCCGCCGCCGACTGGCGCCCAGGCCTCCCACTGGGCCGTGGGGTCCAAGTTCCTCGAGGCGCTTTCAGCCGTAGCCTGAGCCACGGCGCGGTCCGCAGTAGAAGCATCAATCTCATTACAAACAGCGGCAGTAGCAGCAGTAGCAACAGCAGACGATCCGGCTGCTTCCTGCGGCCGAGCCATGAAATGTAAATCGCCGCCCTTGCTCCTAGGCCTTTGTACGGCGAAAACTGCTCCAACAGATGCGGTGGCGCCGTCGGCAGCGCCACCGTACGTGCAGGCCGACTCCGCCGTCAGCGTCGGCAAGCGGTCGTTCTTGGCCTGCGCGCCCTTCCTCTTGTTACTGCTGTCGACGGCCTTTACTTTGAAGAACACCCCGCGTGCCGCCGCTGCCGCCGCCATCACCGCCGCCTCGTCAGCCGCCATTGGGATGCGGCCCGGACAAGTTCCTGACACGCCGCAGTTGGTCGTGTAGCTTCCCTCCCCCTGCCCCTCCCTTGAGCCAGTGGCAGCGGCGCTGTCGGCCACGGCGGCGGAAGCAGCGGAGGCGACACTGCTGACGCAGGCAGCGGGGAGCGGAGTTCCTGCGATGGTGGAAGCAGCGGCGGCGGCAGTAGCTGTGGCTGTAGTGGCGGCTCTAAGGGGCTCCTCCAATGGTACAGTGGATGGCATCTCTGGAATGAGCGCGGCGGGGCCAGGTCCCGGTGCTGTGACCCGTGGGACCATGAAGTGATGGGGCAAGTACGGCAGATAGTGCTGTTCCGGCTGTTGTTGTTGTTGCTGCTGCAGTTCGTGGCGGCGACGCAGAGCACTCCACCGCCACATACCCGCGCCACGAACCGCAACCGCTCGGCGGCCGATCCTGCCAGAAAGCTGCCAGCTGACTCCGCCGCCGCCGCCGCCGCCGCCGGTGGCTGCAGCGGCGGCTCTGATGTTATAGAAACCTGCATCCGAGCAGCCGCCGCTGCCGCTGCCGCCGCCGCCGGCGCCACCAGGTCCTCCGTCGCCGCTGAAATCAGACTGCCGCCACGGACGCCGGCTGCCGAAGCGCCAAGTGGCATCAGTTACGGCCTTACGCGCTAACGAGCCAAGGGCGGAGCTGGCGGGTGCTGTGGCAGTGCCGCTGCTGGTACGGGAGGTGGCAGAGGTGGCCGCCAGCCCCAGGCTGCCATTCCGGACACCGTCGCGTCGGGGCCCCAGGGTCTCCGACCCGCCGACATTCTCGCCGCAGGTTCCGCTGCTGCAACTGTTGGGTTGGCCCGCGCGCACCGCACCAAACTCATGCTCCAAAAGCTCCAACGGCCTGAACGTTGTGATTGCGATGACATGTTGATGGCGAGTGTCATAACGCGTGAAGAGTGTGTGAGAACATTTGTGGTTGGCTGGACACGGCAAGTGCGTGCATTTGCTTGCCTACGTCAAGCCAGTCTTATGGATT
The DNA here is from genome assembly GCF_000143455.1 of Volvox carteri f. nagariensis. Taxonomy (NCBI): domain Eukaryota; kingdom Viridiplantae; phylum Chlorophyta; class Chlorophyceae; order Chlamydomonadales; family Volvocaceae; genus Volvox; species Volvox carteri. The sequence continues at coordinate 461,977 of NW_003307613.1, forward strand.
GTCATGTACATGTACATGACAGACATATTTAGATATATACACTCACACTACAGCACTTCTGCCGTAATGTGGTTGTGTATGTGTGTATGTGTGTATGTGTGTATGTGTGTATGTGTGTATGTGTGTATGTGTGTATGTGTGTATGTGTGTATGTGTGTATGTGTGTATGTGTGTATGTGTGTATGTGTGTATGTGTGTATGTGTGTATGTGTGTATGTGTGTATGTGTGTATGTGTGTATGTGTGTATGTGTGTATGTGTGTATGTGTGTATGTGTGTATGTGTGTATGTGTGTATGTGTGTATACACCTGCGTTGCCCGCCTAAGGTGTAATGGGCCCAAGGGCCAGAGCTGAAGGCTGTCCAAAACGCAAAAGGAAAAGAATGAACCAATCGCTCAAAAAGGAACATTATATCGAGCTAATTGAACTATTCAGTCCGTCATGCCGTACCAGCGCGCCTACTTGGTATCTGAGACCCTCCACAGCCGGACACTGTGGATCAGGTTCGCCAACTTCAGCTGCTGGTCAGCCGCTACCTACCTACCTACAATCTGATACACTTGAAACCCGACGTGCGAAACCGCCCCCCCGTGTGCTATGTATATAAGCTATAATGATAATTCTTACGGTCACCCTCAAGCACCACCCACCACGGTAGCTCCAACTTTGCCGCCTGGCAGTCTAATGCCCACAGCACCAGCGCTGCAGCGTCTGCACAGACTCCCAATGCCACCACACCGGTGCTGCGCTGCACCCTGGAGCCGCCCTCGTGCACCAGCGTCACTCCGCGTCGAGCTGCCAAATTGCGGCAACAGCCCATCATCAGCTCCATGCTTTGATCGAACACGTCGCAGTTCCAAGCGGCCAGTATAGAGGAGCCTGGCGCACGGAGCTCCGAAACCGCCACCATGGACTCCAGAGGTGCACTTAATGTACCTATGTATAAGGATTAATATACCAATCATTATTCGCTATAGTCTAGGCGGTCAGGATATGAGATTTTCACTCTCGAGACCCGGGTTCGAGTCCCGGAAGCGAAAAAAATTATACGCATATTTAGACCCTTATGCTTATGCCCCGTTCTACCCTTCTTCCATGCGCCCATGGAGGCGTACTGGTTCTATCCTGAGATATTTCCTTGGCACCTCACATATATACACACGCAAGCACGGCATCTGCAGGGCATGTACACGCGGAACGGCACCCAAAGACGGGGCGTCAATCCAGGGTAACGGTATCCGACAAAAAGCGCCGGATGGTTGGGTGGGTTGGAAGTTTGTACGACACACATGTGACAGTCCTGCATTGCGGGCAGCCTCGGCTGCGGTTTCGCCTTGCCGGAGTGGCATTATTGATTTACTATGAAGATTGTCTGTTGCCCCGACCCACCCAAAGCGACGCAAGCTCCAGCACGGCTTAGCGGCGGTTGCAGTGCCGCCCGAATGGCCAGAAAGGCCCTGGGGCCCCCCACCAGTTGGAACAACGGCGTTCCAAAACTCCCCTCGCTTTCCATCGCTGAGGACCTCGCCGCTGGTGCTGGTGCTGGTGCTACTGCTGATACCGCCGTGGCTGTAGCTTCCGCCACCGCCACCGCCGGAGAGACGGCTCGCGGTTGCTTCTGCCGCTGGTGCTGCTGGTGGTGGACGTGCATGGGCGTACATATCTGCAGCGCTGACGCCTTGAAAGGAGATTCACATCGACCGGAGCTGACCAACCCCACATCCACCGCCGAGCCATTGCCAGGGCTGTAGTTGTTGCTGCTGCCGCCGCCGCCGCCGCCGCTGCTGTCTGCAACCATTCCACCGCCGCCATAGCTGCCGCCCCTTGCAGTGCCTTTCCAGCTGTAACCAGCTACATCCTCACCCCCGGCCAGCTCCAATGCCTCACCCACCGCTATCGATTCGGGCAAGTCAAGCACCGATAGCAGTGCCGCCGGCGCTGGTGCTGGTGCTTGTGGTGGTTGTCGTGGTGCTGATGGCGGCCCTGATGTACATACCAGACCCAGATCTTCCGCAACCGCTACCTGCTTGGGACTTGCTACTGCTATTGCTGCTGCTGCTGCTGCTGCTGCTGCTGCTGCTCCTGTTTCAGCAGTTGCCGCTGCCGCTGCCGGCGCTATGGGCGGCGGCGACTGTGGCAGCAGCGGCGGCGGCGGCAGCCCGGGTCTGCGATAGCTTTTATCAGCGGGGAGGCAGTAATGCCCCAGGTAAAGCGCAAGACCGCTTTCGGAGTGCAGCAACTGACCAGCCGCCGCAAGACGTCTCCGGGTGATGTCACTTAGGATGATAGCACCGCCATGGCCGGTGTTGGAGATCGCACGTGCAACGGACATTGCCAGTCCTGGAGAAAAGGACGTGGGTGTACGGGGTGTACGGAACGTATGAAACGTACGGAATGTACGGAGCTCAGGTAGGTGTTAGCAAGCTGGGTATCTGTATTGTAGTAAAAGGCAGGTGGGCCAGATGGGAGGGCAGGGGACAGGACGAGGGAGCGGGGATGCTTGCGGTGCGTAGATGCCTGGGTCGGTCTTGTGGCGGTGAGGCCGGCTAAGCAGGGCGTGGAAACAGTGCGCCACAACAGGGCCGGCAAAACAGGCGGCGAGGGGTGGACATAAAACAAGACAAGGAAAGGAGGTGATGTTTGCAACGTAGCGTTGCCGGTAACGTTATGCAAGTGACAAAGGAAGACACGCTGGTGCGCCAGGGTGGGTGTGCGACATACAGCATTAGAGGTGCATGTGGGGCCGGGTGCCGCTTCCCCCCTCACCCCCGTAGATGACTCTTCCAGACGCTCGATTAGGCCTCAGCTCCACACCATGAGACCCCTCAGCTCCAAGACTCTCCTCCCCCACGCAGTGGAGCCCCAGACGCAGCCTCAGGCCTCGGTACACACAGACCGCACCCGGCGCACTCGAGGTGCAGGGACGGAACTGCGACAGCACATGGCCGCGGAAGTCTCGCGGACCGGGCACGCGAGCGGCACCACCACCAGGCCGGCCGCCGCCAGCACCGCCGCCAGCAGCATGGCGTCGTCCAGCAGCAGCGGTAGCGGCTGCGTTGGCGGCCAAGATAGCGGCAGCGTCGTAATCGTTGGTATGCAATTGATGAAGGGGACACGATAGATGGCCGATACCTCCACTGGCTGAACTCTCTATCGAGTAGCGCCCGGAGAAACGCGCCGAGGCTGCGGCATCGGTCCCGTCACGGCCTCCGTACTTGGGGTCTGTAGGGTTGCCGTAAAAGACCGACGTCCCGAAAGCGCCGTGGTTGCCGCCACTGCGCCGTTCGCTTTTGCCGCTAGCTGCACCTGCGCCTCCATCGCTGAATCCTCGCCCCCTGCCTGCCGCCGCCGTAGGTTCGGATCTATAGGACGGCAAAGCCAGCATTGGGCATCCTGATGATGCTGCATGCTCTCTGGGAGGCATGGGAGCCTGGGTTGGTCGCCGCTGAAGCTTGCTGTACGTGCCCTGGAGCTTTTCGTCCGCTGCCCCGGCCGATGTTCCCTCAGCCGACGAGGCGGCTGTGGCAGGGATGGCATCCTGGCGGGCCGGCTCCGATAGGTCTGTGTCGCCTTCCGCGTCTAGAAACCGGAGACACAACACAAGGCATTTCGGGCATTAGGGGCGCCGAAGGTGGCGAAAGGGAGTTGTCTAGTCAGGTCAGCCACACGTGGCACATGCTCGCATCCTGAGTCGTATGATTCGATGAAGGCGATTCTGTCCGCAGGCGCCCTTTACATAGGATGCCATTTACCAGTTGAGAGAATTCTTAAGGTATTTGCCAAGCGGCTTGATGCACGGTGGGAGTGCCCGAATACCTTGGGTGAACCCCGCGTTTTCCCCAGGGATTACCGGAGTCAAGGCTTGTCGCTATATGAACTGGATGGGAGCGGCCCCGCCTAGGGGTGCGCGTCTCGATTGGTTGGAGCACACTAAAATGACCATGCCCCAGCGACTACATCATGTGCTCATGCGTTTCCGGTTAGGTTGTTGGGAGTTAGAGTTTAATAGGCCTAATGGGCGTGAGCGCACCGCGCGTACCTGCAGGCTTTGTGACTGTGGAACGGTTGAAGATGAGTTGCATGTTTTCGATGAATGTCCCGCTTACAAGAGCATACGGGCTAAGTATGATGGTGATCTAGTCTTTAAGGGGCGCAGCATGCACACCATTATGACTGAGGCGCCACCCCTGGCATTGGCCAGGTACCTCTCGGAAATTTGGGAGGCCAGGCACGTCGCGCTGAGGCGCTTCGCCCTGAAGCGGACGAGGGAGAATGATGATGACCTCCCGCGTACCCACATCAATACCAATATAACGTCCATGGACCCCTCGGCTTTTACGGACACACCCGCACTTGCGTGCGGAACTTGTAGCTTGTAACACAGGATGCCCTCCCCGCACACTCACCAGACTCTGGGACGCTGGCAGCTGCCGTACCGCCCCGGGTAGTAATGCAAGTCCCCAGGCCGCTGCCGCTAGGCCCATCTGTTACATACGGCGGAAAGGGTGACGTACCGTGCAGCGTGACCGCGGCGGTGGCGGCGACGCCGGCGGCGGCGGCGCTGCCGCTGCGACTGGCGGTGCAGACATCTTCAACATCCCGGTCATCCACTGCAACGACTCGTGAGGAGAAGAGTTTGAATAGTGGCCACGGGGCTACGATTGCAGCGGCGGAGGCGTGCGACGCGGCGGTGACGGCAGAAGCAGCGGCGGCGGCAGCTGCTGCCGATTGGATAATCCTATTGCTTGGCGTCAGCGTTGCCGCGGAAGCGCCATCCATGCGCCCCGCTGTGCGGATGCTCACCGTCAGCCGTCGTGCAAGTGCGCCAATGTCGCCAATCGACGCCGCTGCCGCCGCCGTCGCCACCGCCGGCGACGGCTGCAGGTCCGGAGGAGAACTGACGGATTGGCTCAGTACGACTGGCAGTTCCCGTGCTGTCCCAGCTAGCGCCGCGGGTGCAGCCATAAGGCCTGGAGGAGGTCGACCCCCGGATATAGACGGGGAGGAGACAGCCGCGTCGCGAACTGAAAGAAAGCGCAGACGTGATGATGAGATTCCTCGAGGCGGGGAGCAAGGGCTAAAAGTGGAACTGGCAGGCTCGCAAGGTGTACTTGTTGTCGGGACAGGTCCGCCGGATTGAGGGCGATTACCCTCTGCTCCCGAAAAAGGGTGGCACTGCGGCTGCTGCGGCTGCTGCGGCTGCTGCGGCTGGTGCGGCTGCTGCGGCCGCTGCGGCTGCTGACGGCCGTATTCGTCGTGATATTGCGGATCCTGGTACGGATGTAGGCGCCTCGCCGACTGATGGAGTGCACCGCCCACCTCGCTGACGATGCGCCGCCGGCAACGGCACTGGCAATGCTCGCCGCAGCCACCCGCGCCGCCGCCGCCGGAGCATTGCTGTGCGCAGGGCGCAGGCGCCGCCACGCCTGCCCCGCCGCGGCCGCCTCCGCCACAGCCTCTCGGCGCCGCAAGTGGCGAAGACCCTGACGCGAACCGCCGAGGGACAATGTCCACATCGTAGGGATGGCCCCCGCTCACCTCCGGGACCAGTAGAACACCACTGCCGCCGCCGTCGCTGTCGCCGTCGCCTCCTTGTGCCTGTCCGAACGCGCCGCCCGCTGACCTCCCCTCAGGCACCTGCTGCTGCTGCTGCTGCTGCTCCTCCTGCTGCTGCTGCTGAGCCAGCGGCGCCGCCTTGACCCAGCTGGGAAGCTGGCTTGCAGCCGTATCGCCCCAAAAGCCAGTACGGCCTCCCGGCAGCCTGGGAGCCACGTACAGCTCCGCGGCATGTGGCTGCTGAAGCAGCTGGCGCGGCCAGGGCAGAGACAGGAGGGCCTCTTGTAGCTGGACGGCGAAGGCGAGTGCATCAGCAGGGGTGCTGTGGGACCGAGCAAAGGGGGTTACAGATGCAGCGGTGAAGGATGGCAGTAGGATACGAGAAATGATGGCATTGCCGCCTTCAACTTGAGTTTGGACCAGCCGGCGGCCGGCGACCGGTAGTGGTCAGCAGCCCGCTAACATACCTGAACGCGCAAATGAAGGCGTCGCCCTCGGTTGCGGATTCGTATCTGCCGAACACCACCAGGCGGGACGGGCCGGGCAAAGAGGACGGCGACGGGATTGGGGCGAGGGCAGGTACAGGGGACGAGTCCGGATGGGTACGGCAAGAACTCCGAAGGCACGAGGGCCGCGGAGAGCAGAAAGAAGGGTATAGGACAGTAGCTGCGATGCTATTGAATTATCGCCGCACTTCAACCTCGTGGAGGCAAAGGTAATAAAGGGAGCTGTAGGAGGTCTACAGAACCGCTTGACGGCAATCAATGACACGGCGCCGCAGGGCATTCGGCAAGTAAGGATGTATGCAGAGCACGGTGGTTCCTCTCAAAGGCGCGGCACAGTGACCCGGAATGCTATTGCAGCAGCCATGCCAAGGAGGAGAAGCCCTGCTGCCCCGAATCACAACAAGCACGTTGGATTTGAACTTATGAGTACCTAAAGAAAATTCATTACGGAGATGGTGCGGATAGCTTCTATGCTTCTTCCTCCCCGGCAACCTACCCTTGGTGCAGCAGCAGCAGCTTCCGAATCGCGTGCGCGTGTAGTCTGATGCTGGAGTCCATCACGACAGCGGGCAGATCCTCCCACAAGGTAGTGGAGCCCTGGTGGGGGGGAGGTAGGGACAGAGGTAGGGGCGGAGGTAGGGCAGTTGCGGGAAAGGCGCTAATGGCTATGATAACGGAAAAGGCGGATTTAGGCCGAGCCGAAACAAGATTAAAAAAACGTGTAAAGGTGTTGTTGTTGATGTTGTTGTTGTCGGGGCCCCTTCCACCAATCCCGGGGAGCTTCGAGATCTCCGCCGACAATGCCGCCATTTCCTCCACACACCTCTATGTCACTGAGCAGGATAGTCAAGTCAGGCGACGGCGCTGGCGGCGCTACAGAGCCGATCCATATGACGCGCTGGTCCCAGCCGTGTCGGATACACTTGGCCAGCAGGTTCGACACGGGGAGGCCTGCAATAAGCCCCACGAAGCCGCCCAGCAGCGCAACTGCCGCCAGGGCCCAGCCTGCAAGCCGCACCCTCCCACTTGCAGCCGCCCCCACTGCGTCCTGCGGTCCCCACACTCTCGCTCCGGGGAGCTTCCCAAGGCGGAGGAGAATTGGGTGGAGGGGAAGGGAGGGGAGGGGAGGGCGGAAGGCCATCAAAATGAATAAAATGCGGCACGCGTCCATGTGTGGAAGCGCAGAATGAGGCAGTCCACGGGAGATGATCAGGAGGCTAGGAGACGCGGGGGCGTGTCGTTGTTATTTGCTGCATCGCGTCGAGGCGAGGACCCTTGAGGGGTTTGGGTGCGGTTTTAGGGTTTAGGGTTTTAGGGTTTAGGGTTTAGAAAGGGTCCTCCTGGACGGAGGGCGAGGTGCAGGTGGGAGGAGGAGCTGGTGGCGCTGGAAGCGAGTCGGAGTGGCGTCCGTTGTTGTACGATTGGGTGGCCCAGCGAAGCTGTACGGAAGAGCAGCCAACACTGCTGCTGGGTCGACTTGCCATGCCAAGCCCGCGTCGTGCAAACCCGCATCCACATTCCCCTTTATGAGGCCCCGGAACTGCTTGACCAACCATGTTTTCGGCGGGCGGTTCTGGTAGCCGCGTCCACGTCCTCAGACTACGAGCATACGCCACAAAGTTGGCTAAGGCGGACTCAGTGTTCGGAGCGAAGGCCGCGGTGACGGCGTCCTGGGCGGCACGGAGTAGCGCCTGGACCCGCGAGGCGTCCACCTCCGCCGCGGCGGTCCCCAATTTGGCGGCGGCGTCCACTTCCCGGAGATAGGCCTCCGTCAAAGTCCGCAGCGCCCCCAGGTAGGATGATGCCCCCGGAACGGCGAGGGGCAGTGCGAAGTTGCGGAATGACATAACACTGCCGTACGCCGTCAGGGCGGCGGCTGTATCGCTGCGGTGATAACCAGCAGCGACCCAGTCTTCCAGCGACAGGTGCGAGTAGCGGAACGGATCCATGGCTGCGCGTAAGCGGGATGTGACAGACAGACAGACAGACAGACACACAAACAGACAGACAGACAGACAGACAGACAGACAGGCACATCGGGCGCAGGCAACGTCAGATGAGGCGGGCAGATTGACGGACGTAATAGCCCCCGAGATGTGGCGGATCACCGCGCTGAATGAATAAGTGACTACTTGACTCGCCTAATACCAAATTGAGATAAGTCCTAGGGGAGCGGAACATCCGGCAAATCGACGACTGCATCCGCGCACCCGCACATCGGCTCGATCCTAAGAGGAGGTAAAATCGCAGTGCAGCGGAACTGAGTAATGAGCCCTTTTCAGCCAGTTTCTATCTGCAGGCCCTCATTAATGTTTTAACTTCGCTACACAGCTATTCTTGTACCTAATCGCTTCCGTCGGCTCTAAGAATCCGCCGTACCTGTCCCAGGGTTCAACACGTCCCGCATGGCCTGCTCGCGTGTCAAAGACGAAGTGAACATCGCATACAGTGCCAGCTGCCGTGCCACTGCCGACGGCGCAGTGCGCGCCGCCAGCACCGCTGCCGCCGGGACCCAAACGAACTGTGCGCGGTTTACCAACAGTGTCGCTGGCGGTACGGCCGCACCGCCGCCAGCGCTTGCCGACGCCGCCGCCGCAGACTGCTGACCCGCGGGGATCGCCTCCGCAAAGGGACACGTCAGAGGCTGACAAGGAACCAGTGTGTCTGTGGAGAGGCGCCAGGTGGCGGCGCTGCCGGGAAGTGGTACGGCACCCAGCCGGCCGTACAGCGGCGGCGGCAGCGGCGCCGCAGCCGCAGCCACGGCCAGGGCTTTCAGCACAGATAGCCCTGGTGCGAAGGCAAACGCACAGCGGCCGGCAAGGAACTGCACCAAGTGGCCATCGCTGCTGCTCCTGCTGCTGCCGCCGTCTGATTCTGGTGGCGGCGTGGCGTTGCGCAGCGCTGCCATAATCCGCAACGCCTCTTGCATGGCGGCACCGGCTATCCAGGGCCGCAGGTCCCAGTCTTGCTTGAACCAAACGCCCTGGCGCGGTCCGGCGGTTTGCACCAGGGAGACCCACACGTCCAGCAGTAGCGGCATCAGGTCGTCTACGAAAGCCGCGGCGCGGGTGGCGTTTCCCTGCTGCTGCTGCTGCTGCTGCTGCAGCATTAGCGGCGTCGGCGTCAGACGCTGTAGTGCGGGATACGAAGAATACGACACCAGGCACAAGCCGTAGTCGGGCGCACCATCGCCATCCAAGTCCTGTTCCGCACAAGTAGAGGAAGCGTTTGGGAGGGAGTTCAAACTTAGGGCTTAAGGACTGGTGTCAAAACAGTGGATCGCAAATACGGCCAGGAAGCACTGTACCCGTACCAATTGCACTTGAGAACGTGGGAGAGCGTGCATAATGAAGGGATTCATCAATTGACGGCTGCCAAGTTAGGCAACTAGAGACTCACGGTGAGGGCCTACACGCCTCAACTGACGCCCAACTCATGTCGATAGATGCACATCAGGACAGGAGGTGTAAATTGTAGGACCGCGGTGACAGCAACAGCAGCAGCTGCAGCAGCAGCAGCAGCTGGGAATCTCCCGAACTGAAGGTGTTTTTCTAGGCGGAGGACGTACCTTCCTGTACGACATTTAAAAAGACCCCACCTTTCCTGTCAGGCGCGTTGCAGCCTCCAGCAGCTGGGGCCACGTCTGCGGCGGCAATACGCCGTACGAATCCAGTATCGCGCGATTGTAGTACAGAAGGTTTGCACTGATCCCCAGCGGCAGCGCCATGGCGCGGCCGCCCATCCGGTACAGGCTGTACTCGTACGGCGGCAGCAGGTCGCTCCATTGTACGGCGCTATCCTGACGTACTAGGCTCGTCAGATCCTGGCCTAGCCCCATGGTGAATACCGCGCCGACCTCCTCGCCGGCGACCACCCAGGCGTCCAGCGGGGCTTGATGTTGTGGTGTCGTCGACGGTGTTGACGGCAGCCCCGGCGGCGGTCGTGACAAGCCCGCAGGAGCTGCAGCTGGGACACCCGCAGAGGGGTGCTGCTCCTGCGGTTGCGGCTGCGGCTGCTGTTCTTGTTGTTCTTGCTGTTGTCGCTGCTGTTGTTGCAAGTGCCGGCGTCGGCTGCCGAGGTCATTGCCGCTGTTGTCGTCCACGCCAGCGCTCTCACTGCTGGCGGTGATACTGCCGCTATCGCCACCGCCGCCACCAGCGGGCCGGCCTGCGTTACTGGCACCGCCCAGGCCATCATATTCGATGGGCCCCGGATTGTAGAATTGTGACTGCAGCGAGGAGAGAGGGGTCGGGGGAGAACGGCAGAAAACCATCATTCGGAGGAGCAAGCGTTCCAAAAGAACTGCCCTCAGCTCGCTCCTGAATCCACACACAAATGCGCGGAAGAGTTTTTTCCACACTGACATAAATGAACATCAATTTTCCAGAAGCTCTAGCACACGTGCTCAGGCACGCAAGCCGGTGTGATGGTCATGCTAACTGTGCAGTGGGCCACACGGCCTCAACTCGCACGTGTCTAGCTCCGCAGTGTAAGTGCGTGGGGGCATGGCTGCTGGCTGCTGTGCTTAGCGTGAGCACGCCACTCAGAGGTCCATTTACGGTGCCCTGCCTAGAATCCCAACTGCCCACAACGACCACACAGACGACCGCCAAATATCAGACACCGATGGTGGTGATGGGTACAACAATGGCGACTAGCTGGGGGAGGGGGAGGAGGGACGGTCTCACGGTTGCGGTGAAACCCGCACGCGGTGGCTCTGATGTCCCAGACATGGCGCGGGCCGAGCCTGTCCCCCATGCTCCTACACACGCGCCACCACGGCTGACCATTTTCAGGCGCACACGCATGCAACACCGCAATGGAGGTGGATACATCACAAAATCCGTATTGTTAATAGGGTCTAGTAAACTAGTTCCCTTAGTTCCAGCGGTACAGTCACGCGCGCACCCTGGGGCTGCCGCTTCAAGAAATAACCAGATGAACCCTCTGGACCCCCTCATAACGCCGTCCAGAGACCTTGCCCAAGACCCACCAAACGAAACACGTTCTCGCGTCAGCCTTGGCAAGCTGTCGACCCCCTCTATCGCCCCCTCTGTCGTCCGCTTGTCACCCGCCCGGCAGGGTAGGCTGTGCCAGCCTTAGGTTCCTGGGACGCACGCGGCTAGGTGTTTGATTCAGACCCGTTACGAGCAGACGCGTATATGCCCGATCGCGAGGGCCAGCCACCGCGGAGCGCAACTCTGCTTCCTGCACTTGCGTAACGGACCAGCCGAGCCGTCCTAGACCGCAGTCTCGACAACAGGTTATGAGCCCGGCGAGGTCTCCCTACCTCTCACCTCAACATACGACACGAAGATGGGGTCTGAGGGCACGGCGGGACCCTGCGCGGTGGTAAGGACCACGGACAAGCCTGGCCGCCTGCCTGCATCACTCTCCAGTTGCTGCTGCTGCTGCTGCTGCTGCTGCAGGAAAGAGAAAGGCAGCCCGGCACATGCGGCTGGGCCAGCAACTCCCGAGGTCGCCGTCCCGTTGCCCCGGACTGCAGCTGCTGCTATCGCTGTCGAATTCGGCTTCCCATTAGCTGCAGGCTCCAATAACGACGTGTTCAGATCCGGTGCACAGTCAGCCAGATGGTAGCGGGCCCAGGTGTCGGGCAGGCCAGCGCTCGCCAGTATGCGTAAAGGCTGTGGGGTAATCGCGAGCACCTTCAATATGCAGGGACTTTGGACGCGTCGCAGTCATCGTTGCTAATTATGCCCATTACGGCACCGCCTAGCGCGCAGATGGATGCGAATGGATCTCTTTAGGTGGTAGGACTCTCATACAAGGCGGACCGGATAATGTGGACAATCGGCATGCCTTCACAAATTGCTTACGGAAACAGTTGAAAAAAGTGCTTGCTGGCCTGTTGCGGGAATTGAAACGTTTCCCCGACATACGCAGGGACGCGCGCGGAGATGCACGCAGTCCGCCAGGCAGGTGGGGAGGCAGAGGGGCGGCAACCCCAGGCGGCCCCGGCCCTCTTTGAGCCCCTTCTGCGGCGAGAGCAGCATGCAAGACAACAATATCCCGGCCTGGGGCCCAGGCAGTGCGTCTGCATGACTGTTGGGCTAGGCTGGGGCTAGCTTGTCGAACAAAAACGTGTGACTGTCCAGTTGGGCCCAGGACCCAGAGGTACAGGGAAGCCAACCCTAACCCCCACCCACCATCCCTGTGCATGTAATCCCTAGAATCGTCTAATGTTGTCTAGGCCTGGCCCCGGTGGCAGACTAGACCTACGACTGGACGTGAAATGTGAATTGATCACTTAAGAGTAATTGTTAGTGGCTGCTGCACGCAAGGGGGAGGGGGGGAAAGAGGGACGGGAAGTGCATGGCGGAGGCGCCACTAGGTGACGCCCGGAATCTCCGTGGTGCCGACCGACAGTCAGAGGGCTGGCGAACGGAATGCCGTACGTCTGCAGCAGGCCGTGCCGCAGCTTTCCGCTCCTGTGTAGATTGTGTTGTTACCTTCCTGGAGCGCCATGCTAACTTATAGATCGCGCACCTGGGAAGAGTCATCGGCTGCCTCAGGTCCTGCTATCGCTTTGTAGTTTGAAATTATTGATGCAGTCGCCGCCAGTCGGCTGCTGCACACGGCGGCCGTGTCTTTCAGTACCAGGGTGCCCCTGCAAGGCCGTCACAGAGGCAAGACTCAGTCGCAGCAGTTGAGCAGTTGAAAAACTGTAAGACGAAAATGACAACGCCGACATCGCGTATTGAATGTGTTATTTTAAAGTCACTTTTGTATCTTCGTTGCATTAGCATTCCGTTCAGTTCGGTGTGAGTACTGTTACGCGGCGTCGCCACACTCCTACCTTCGTTGCATGCTCAGGCGAGCCGATGAATACGAGCTAACCGGGCTGATCTGAGACGTCAATGAAAACGTTTGAAGATGAATAATAACTAGTAGTGTGAGTGCGGCAACCTGTGGCCGCGACAGGCGGGTCCCCAAGCCGATGCCGAAATTCCAGCCTCGAAACGCCGTCTGTCGCGATGACTTCCCACGCTTACCAGCGACGGGACTCCTGGACGACAATCATAGCCAAGCCGTGACGAGTAGTCCTCGCAACCGGCACATTTCCAGCGGCAGCTTTAGCCTTTCAGTCCGCCTCCTCCTTTGACTTACCCATAATGACACCACATGTTTTTAGCATGGACGAATTAATGACTACATGTTGCTTTGCCCCGCCGCTGTCGATCTGCTAAAAACATAACTGACCGCATCGATAGTGATTTGCAGGGCCAGGCCATGCACAAAGGGGTCGATGTGGATTAAAGACGCAATGCTATATGATTGCATTGTTCTAAGATCGAGTATGCCTCCAGCACTTTGAGAACGGCGGTTCTTCCAACCGTTAATTGCAAACTCCCTACTAAAATGCTGCTGAAAGGAGCTGCGTTAAAATAATAATGAAATGAATAGCGCAGTTTTAGAGGAGTTAGTGAAGTTGTTACGAGGATTCCCTGTTATAATCACATGCATTGTTATATTCGCTGTACACAAGGGCCGGACTTCAAGTGACCAGCCAGAACCTGCTGCTGAATCCGATTTTGGCATTTAGATTTAGGTTATGTAGCTTAGACGCCCGAGGCATGCTGCCGGCTTGCAAACGTTGCCCTGGGACCAGGCCTGCCCTGGGACCAAGCCCCGCATACTAATGTTCAGCAGAACCTACAGATCACGTACATATCAGGCGTTTTTGTCTTTTCTGCCAAAATAACTTCAGTACGCTGAGGACGATAGAAGACTTAAATGCTCGCAACAACGGTGGTACGACAGCAAGTGAACTCCAACATACCGAGCATCCGCGCAAATCAGTCTCTCTCTCTCAATACCATTTAACGTCTCTTCGCTAAGGTAGCGAGTAGAGACAACCAAGAGCCAGCCAAACTACACTGACCCGCAGTGGACAAGAAACAACGAAGCGTACCCAGATATGGAGAATGAGGTATAAAATCCTGTCCCTTATTTGCCAAGCTTTGCCCGTGTCAGCGGCACTGGGCCACAAGAGTGGTGTCGGCGGGTAGACCGGCCGAGAGAAGGCGCGACTGAGGGCGTTTCCCGCCTTCGTCGGGAGTTAAGCGAATAATAGCGTTCCTGTTATCTCAATTAGTGCCAGCCGGGGCAACTGCTGAAGAGAAAAGCAAGCAAGCATACCTGGTCGTCCGACCCATTTAATAAGCAGCGACCGACGGACCAGTCGGACAAACCAGGAAGAGCGACAAGTCATCCATGCGGAATTAATTATCGCAACGAAGCGACGACAGAGCACCCGACCCAGAGCCGGGCCCAGTCCACCCCCATCTGACTTTCCGACCTTGTCCTTTTGACTTGCTCGTAGTGGGCACTGGCGAGGAACGCGATTGGAGGCGACGGGGAGGAGATGAATTTCCCAGACAGACCGGTGAGTGATTAGTTCGAGGGAAAGGCGGGGTGGCAGATGTCCCCTCTAGCGACGCAGTGACAATGTC